>NW_028186386.1:507341-547471 GCF_003343005.1 Rhea americana
GGAAGGGAAGGGAAGGGAAGGGAAGGGAAGGGAAGGGAAGGGAAGGGAAGGGAAGGGAAGGGAAGGGAAGGGAAATGCTTCCTGTTTAATGAAATAGATATCAAAAAAATATAAAACAAAATTGTGTAAGCTCTTCAGAACTGTTATAAGATCTTATACCCAAAACAAAAGCATGAGAGCTGATAGGCATATAGACATAAAATTATTGTGATATTTAAAGAGATTTTAAGAGAGAATTAAAGGGATACTGTTATTGCCTAATAATACAGAAATTGAGAAATGTGTTTGTGATTTTTAAAATTAGATAATATTGACTTGTGTCAATTTCACACCTATCTCAATATCTCATAAATTTTTATTGTCCTGGATTATTTTGCTAAAATCATTTCATTTCCATGGAAACAGTCAAATATGTTAATAACATCAGGTTATCTTTCAGCAATGAAATTATCTAATATCCATAGATCATTTTTGCTTGTGGGTAACCTCTAAGGGCAAAAAGAAAAATTCTCTCAAATTGAGATAAGTGAAACACTTGTCATAGAACATTATTACAATAATTGTGATTAAAAACCTAAAAACACTTCTATGTGGTTATTTCTGAATAGATTAACTTGGATCTTTAAAATACAAAACTAAGAAAAAGGTAGAGGAAAGTATCTTCGTTACTGCATGGCAGAATGCATCATCACTGGAATCTCTGCAATATGAGGTAGCAGAGTGTAGCAAGAAATACTGGCAGGCTTCAAGACAATAGTTTTTATATCTTTCCATAGAGTGGTGAGCCAGGAAAGTCCAGGAAGGTACATATGCAGAAATGGATTGTCACAGCTGTTTGCATTACAGTTTCTTCATTGTTAGTTAGACTACTATTTACAAGTTTCCAATTAGCAAGGCTTGAATTGAAACCTAGACTAGTTTGAAGTCAACCAGTAAAATTATTTGGCTTTCTTGTTAAGTGCAAAAGAATCTTTTTTATACATAATACAAGAGAAAAGAAAGATATTTTTTCCACCTGGTTTTATTTTGTCTTTAATGAAATGTACAGAAGAGTAAAAATAAAGAATCTGATTGTTTCTAGAATTGTTTTTTGTCTTTCTCAGTGTTTGTATCACTAGCTCTGAGACCCAGGTAAAGATGTTTTGCAGATTTTTCAGGGTAACACATAAACATTGATTCTATTTCATGTAGTTCTGCTTAGAAAAGGCAATAATTGCAAGAATGCATTTACCTAAAGATTTCTTCCAGAATACTTGCTAATAACAGTAATAAAACAACAGTAATAGCATCAAAAAATCCTCTGAAAGGCAGAAAAGTTCAAAGCGCTTTTGAAACAGGTGTACAAAGATGCTTGTTTTCTTATCAGATGTTCTTTTTACTTTAAACATCTCTGATAAGTGTTCATTAAAGAAAACTTTTCATCATCTGCTCTTAAAAACTTGTAATAGTTCTTTCTACAGCTTTGTTTTCCAACTTTCTGTGAAATTTAACAGGCAAGATTTGCCAATCTTCAAAACAAAATATTCTAAAAAATTAAAGATTCCAATTTTTTAATGGTTAACATTAATGAAACCTAATCCCAAAGCGACTAATAATTTTTCCAAGGTTAGGATAAAACTTCATATTTTAAATGTTGATTACAAATTAATTGGTAAAAGTTTTTTATGAAGAAGTTACACTTAGGAAAAAAAAAACAGAAAAAAAAACTTCCTGTAAAGCTATCTGTAACTTTTTCTTTTTTCAATGACTTTTCTTCTCAAGGTATTATTCAGTTTATGAGATATGCATCATACAATACATATTTTACATGTTTGGATAGAAAATGAGAATGAAATACTTTAAGTGAATCCCAAACATTTGTTATTGAAATTTAATTTCTATTTCTACTTGTTGGGTAATGAGGATAAACCAGTAGCCTGATGGAACAAGCAGCTCTACATCCCCAAATCCAACCAATAGTAAGGCTGAGTAGATATTTTCAGCAATCACACAAACAAGCACCTGTTTTCAACCTACATATACGTATATCCTCAGGTTAGACACACGGATGAGCACAGACAGACAAACTCAGAGCTCACACAAACACAGACAGCAACAACAGCCTCATCCTGTTCCCCTCTCTGGCTGATTTGAAGGAAGGTCCTTTAGTAGGACGTATATATATGTATGTATAAAGTAGATCCCTCCAGGATCTGGACGTGGGCCCTCAGACTGCCCTATTGCTCTCCCTGGATCCCTGGTCTCCCGAGTCACTGGTACCTGGACATAAGACCATCCCCAAGGCTGCAGCCACCGATCTCAGTTGACCCTCAGTCCCTACAATCTCTCACTGGCAGTTTTCTAGGACCACCAGTCCCTCCAGTAGCCAATTCCCTTGGGGCATGACTAAGATGTGTACTCACTAGGTCCTGCTTCACACCCAGCCAGCCCTTTCTCTCTATAGTTTTGCATGTTTTTTACTCTGTAAATCACGGAATTCCCACCTTTTCTCTGCCTCTGGCTCCTGCCCTAAACATCCTATAAGAAGCTTTGTGCAGTTTCTACATGCTCCCCACATCATCCTGCAGTGATCCCTTCAGTCTAAAAGGTGCTTCAGTGAGCCGCTGCCATGACTCATCTTCCTGGCTTTCACACCTGAACTGTGGGGCTGGGACGGCCTTGGAGCAGCCAGTAGGGTGTCCATTTTCCGGGTACTGTGGATTTCCCATCTGCTGTTTTGCATCTGTGCCCCTCTGATTGTGCAGATGAGCCCTCCATGGGCTGATACCTCTTCTGAGATTAGCCCTGGAGTAGCTGGGGCCAGATATTATTCAGATTCGCCCACCTGCTCTTTGTGCCTGGGCTCCTCAGTGCTCGTGGAAATGAGCTTTAACCACATAACCTAATGCTATTTAATTCATATTTCTAATGAGCAGCTTCACTGCACCAGTTCTTTTCATAATAGAATTCTGCAAAATCCAGTATTTTGCCTAACATCAGAGAGCTCTATTTTGCATTTCTCTGGTATTTGCAGCTTTAGCCTAAAAGATTCTTGCTTGGTTTACATTTGATTTTCTTCTGTTCAGTAATAAAATGTCTTCTTTTAGCGGTGATTAACTATGTATGCAAATATAACAGGCTAGATATAATAAACTACATGTATGTCTTGGTGACAAATGTCATCACGCATATCAATATAAAGGTATAATACAGCTATCAGAAGAACATGATGCTTCTTCTATCATAGGATATGACATGGTTGTTTCTCTGCATACTGTGTGCAGAATGTGTGCCCCGAGCACTCTACTGCTCAGTATCTGACCTGAAAAATCCATAAAATGAGCAGTTGTGAAACTCATAGCTGCATTCTTATTTCTGATTCTCTTTTATAGCCCATTTTCTCCACATTGTTCTGTATCACTTACTGCAATATAATTGTGATTTATTTTTCAGTTGGAAATTTTGATCACTTTTCCATGGCTTTTATTTACTAACACAAGTTCATTACTTAATTGACTTTCATTTTAATGCTATTCCAAAGCTATCTATTTTACTACATAAATATGTCACAAACACAAGTGTTGCAACTGGTATGATGCGGAAGACTAGCTGTATGACAAGCAATCTACTGGAAGTGAGTACTTCCCCAGATTTTGGAAAGAAGAAGAATTAAAGCACTAAGATAACAAATTAAAGCCAGCTGGCTTATTTGAATAGTCCATCAAACTTATCTTCATGCTCGGTGTTTTCAATATGTTTCCTCTTATATATTTCTCCTCTCTTTCGTTGTTTAATGTTTTATTATTTATTTATTTATTTATTTTATTTTCTTCTCTTTATATCTAACAAAAAAAGATTTGTTCAAGCAAATATCTTTGCACACATATTTTAATTGTGTACCTATAATATAAAAATAATGTCCTCTTCATCAGTGTATGCATTTATCTCACAACATTAAAAGGCCTGGAAAATTCCTAAAATATTTCATGAACGTTGAAAAGGTAATATTAAATCAATATTAAATTTGATATATTATAGTCATGTAATTATTACAGTGAAAACTGTCAAACTTCATTCTGTATCTGATCAAGACCATGACACTGGATTAAGTAGAATTCCTCTTCATTCACTAAACTCTAGATGAAGTTGTTTTTTTGTTCCTTTCATGATTTTGTGTTCTTCCAAATACAGCCATGGGCGTTAGCCCTCTCTATACAGGCTCTTTTAAAAGTCTTAGAAAGCCTTGAAATATACTCTTGCACTTTCTCCCAGCAGTATTCAGACCTCAGATAGTAGGAAGCTTTCTACCTTTTTTATTCTTTTTTGTGATAAGAGTATTGATTACTCTCTAATGCACATTAATCTGGCTATTTCTCTTATTGCTGGTTACATACTGCCTCCGAAGTATGAGATAAACTATCCATCTGTAATACATTGCCTTTTTCAAAGTAAATCTGAAGCATTTCCTTATTGTGTAAACTAGTTATCTAGAAAATTGCCATTATTTTAGAAAAGGACAAGTTTTTTTTCAAATTATATAGAGACTCTGTGCTCTTAAGAGTACTTTAAAAATGATGGGTTTTACAAAGAAAAGCTTAAAAGCATTTACAGAAGGCAAAAAAGGGGAAAAAGGAATAAAAAAAAGGGTGAGGGAGGTGTTAATGGTTTCAGTAAGAGGAGGAAAAAAAGAAAAAATAAAAACAAAAAATCCCCCTTACTTTGATAATGTTAAATAGATGCCAAAAATTACTCTTTTTACAGCTTCGCTTTGGTAATTTAAATCTTTTCTTAGTTCTTTTTATTTCCATTCCCATAGCTGTTCTTGCTAAGATTATTACATATAATGTAATTTTGATTGCTTTAATGGAGTGGATTATGAGTCTAGTCAAAAACAGAAAAAGAATGGATTAAGGAACAAGAAAGAGAAAAGACTATGTGGCTTTGACATTTGCTATGATTAAACCACTACAACCCCATTACCCATGAAAATATCTGGAAAAAAGATTAAGAACAAAACCCTGTACTGGTGTGAGTAAACCGTGTGTAAACATGAATCGACTTGTTTTCTTGGTAAATGTAATATTTTTTTTTTTTWAAAAAAGAGACTCTGTTGAYTTAGAAAAGATAGTAATCTTTATCAGTAAAATGATATGGTAATTTAATTCATAAAAAATCTGAAGAGACATTTGAACAACAATTTTTTCTTTTATATTTTTAAATTACTGCTTTTAATGCATAATTTCCATATATCACTCTATATTATAGTAATTAAAATGGTGGTTGAAAGGAAATAAAATGATGATCAACACATCTATTAAATGGAGGAATATATTTCCATATCCAGAGGGTAAACAGAAAAGAAACCTATTGTAGAAAAAGGCCTCTTGATAAGTTGTTTTCATCTCAGCTCTATATTTTACAAGTTGCAGAATTTTACCACTATAAATGCTTAAGCAGAAATCACTTATTTATTTTGAGATTAGGATTTAAGAGCTCCATACCATTTTATGTAATGTTTTCAAATGAGTGCCTGCCACAAAATGATGAGTATTGAGTACTTTAAATTACTACTAAAATTGCCTGAAGGTAGATCAAACACGGTTGGTGCCAGGAAACTATGCTATCTAACTCAGGTAATCACTGTTGGGTTTGGGTTTTTTTCCTTTGTTTATTGGATTTTATTTTTTTGAGCATACTGATTCCATCATAAATATTTATTCCAGTCTGAGCCAACCTGTATAGTATTTAAGCTTTTATTATTTTTCCTTTCTCATAGACAATTCCTTCCTCTCTTCTTCTCCTTATTTTTGCTACAGATAAAGATATGCTATAGGCAGTCATTTACCCAAGCAAATAGGTATCAGTAGCATCCACATTTGTGATGGAGTTCATTGCAAATTTGTGAGGTACCACCAGGATCCTGATGGGATCCTTTTAATTCAATTTAAAAGATGAATAAAACACCTGAAGTCTCTCTAGGCTTAAGAAATTTCTAAACTTAAGGAACAGTGTGATTTAGAATATATTTACAGATATTGCATAACGTGATTATAACAAAGTAAAACATCGACTTCTGATAACTATTTCTGATAACTATTGAGATAAGAATTCTCAAATATTTCCACATTGAGTATCATAATATCAAATTAACAAATTTATTAAAACATTTTGGTTAATTTATTTATGTTCTGTGACTTTTCTTTTTTGAACTGAAACTTTGGAATGCCAGAAGAAAAAAGTTCATTTAACCATAAAAATAAAGTTGTTAAAGCTGTTTGGAAATCAATTAAAATAATAATATTATGCTATCATCCTCTGTATAAGGTGCAACGACTGCTTTTCATTATTTTAGAGTCAAGTATGGGTTTTACCCATTAGGAAATCATTATACATTTCATCTGAGTGTTGCAATGAAATTCAGGCTACCATTAATTCATTCACATCCATTTCAGATCATTATTTTCCTTGGGTGTATTAAAATAAGTAAGAATTTTGCACATCAGTAAAGAGGTTCTAGATTCTCATTTGTTATATTTGATTTTTTTATATACCATCTGTATATAGCAAAACAGAAGGGTGTAACTTTAGCTTTTAAGGAGTTTTAAGGACTTGAAAAATATGGACAATGTGTTATGCAATCTTTTCAAAATGCTGATATCAAAAAGAATATACCTACTTTTTTCCTAGAAAAGTAGCTTGGGTAATTCAAAGACTGATTTCAAATTTAAAAGCAACACTTAATTTATTCTTCACATGATAARTTCTTTCAGCTAATATCAAACATTAAAAGAATTTCAAAAGAAGAACACTATAAAATGAGATACTAAATGCAATATATTAATGGACAGAATTAGATTCTGTCATATTAAACATTAAAAAAGATAGTTCTAGTGTTCATATTTAATCTTTGAAGTTAAATCTTTAATTGCTTCAATCATTAACTGATCTTGACCTACAAATGCTACTCTTACCAGACGTGGCCTTTGTAGTGCAGCAGGTACAGCATTACAGTTCCCCTTCAGAACACCTGAGACAGTTTAACACAAGACTGCCCTGAGGTATACTCTACACTCCCACTTCCCAAGCACATCTTGACCATGTCCCAGGTCTGTCTATTTTGTCAACAGCATTGCATGACTATGAAATGTTTGGGTAACAATAACTCCCAGATCTACTTCTGTAATATAAGCATCTTTCCAATTACTCTCTCTTCCATCCATGTGCATGTTACTGTTTCCTCCCAAGTAGAATATCTTGAATTGTTTTATAATGATGTTTTCAGGACATTTTTTCTCTCTTATTGAGCTTGACTCTGCGTTCCATTCCTACTTGATTCTGTAGCCATGTTCTTTCAGTTCCTCAGCATCATCTGCAAACCAGTTCAGCTGTCCAAGTCATAATAAAAATATTAAAAGGTATAGGACATTTGTCAGATAGAAAGTAAAGCTCTGAAGGACCCACCTGACATTTCTTCACTGTCTGCTTTGAATTATTGATACTCTTCGGTATCATCTGTGTGCCAATATACTAGTATTTTTACTGAGACTACATCGCTTCCTCAATTTTATATTCAGTTTAAGATAGAGAACATAATAACCCTATTTTGTGTCTTAAATTAATAATATAATAGTAATAATAATATGAATTTTTAAGATAATAATATGGCTTTGTGCACTTCAAACAACATTGTCCATATCTTTCACCTGCAAACTCAAGGATTCTTTCCATATCAGTTTAATTCTTCCATTTTAGTATTCTTTTCCAACAAAACGAGAAATTAATATGCAACTGTGACTCCTGAGCATCAAGGACTCTCTGTGATAGTGTCCTAAAATAGAAGACATAAATGAGTAGCCTAGCTGGAGTAGCTACATTTTAGGGTTGATGTAGATGGACGGATATTGCTAGTGCTGACTCCTACACAAATTGTTTGAAATATTCTTCACCTAGAGCAGTCCCCAGAAATCTTTAGAACTGGACTTTCTTATAACTCTTAAGAGGGATTCATGTCTGACTTCACAGTTCGAAGTAATATGCACTTATGGTTATTATTGGCTATTGAGTAGTTAAATAATTGTATTCCCTGCGGCAGTTATAGATTTAACGATTACACAACACTGACTGGATTTTTAAAGATCTAGCAAATACTCATCACATGAGCTCTGTAGTGAAAGCTGCTTGAGTAACTAGTATTTTATACATTTTGTATTGTTCTGTGGCAACACAATATCCTAAGTGCAATGACTTAGGAATAATAATGATCAAATAGTCAAAGAAAACATGAGATTGAATGAATAAAAGGAAATCATAGAATTAAATGATTAAATTTTCAGCATGTTTTGATATGCAATTCTGGGCTTGACGAAACCAGATATTCTTAGTAGACAAAGATTAACATAATAACCAGTATCCTGTTAATTATTACTACTATATTATTGAAGGTCATAAATTAAGACATATAGACTATACCTACTGCAAAATCATAGAGAAAACCTTTCATGCTTTGAGAAAAGCTACAATTGTCTTCCTTCACCAAAGAGAATTTTAGAATCTATCCAATGGATTTATCATCCAATATTATGATCTTTTAATTTATAACAGTCCTATAGAGAACAAGGGATTTAACTTCTTTATATCCTCCAGAAGTGAAGATCCCAAAGACTAGCAACCTGTTAAAGTGTTTAACTCTTTTTAAATATAGAGATTTTGCTCATGTCAGCTTATTTCTCTTTAGGGTGATAAATAAAGCAGAAGATAAAGGAATAAAAAGACTGAGAGGTCTTCCATAGGATAGGAAGAAGCCAGAGATCATTGTCAATCCACAAAGTGAATTAGATTAAGAAAGTGTCACAGTTTGCCCAAGAATCTAATAGGATTGATATCTGTAGTTCTGCTACTGGTACAGAAAATAATATAGGTAAACAAACATAAATACACATTGAACAAAAATATCTTAAAAATCTTTATTCTTATTATTATTGTTTCCATTTTCATTGTGGATGATTGAGATAATATACATTGCTTTCATGTCCATTAAAGTTTTGTCTAACAGATATCCTGTTTGGTCTTAAAAGGAATAGGACTTTTTCCCTTTGCTGTGTTAATTATGTCTTCACAAATGTAATTCAATTCCAATGTCTATTTTGTCTTTCACTGGATCTCTCATTCTTCCATTTCCTTTTGGAAATAACATTTGGAAATAACATCCAGAATAACCTTTAGAAGCAAATGTCAACAGTGTAGAAATCGTAGCAATAGTTGTTATCTCCCTCAGCTGCCAGACTGCATGCAGTTTTATTCCTTGTCTTGAAATTCTGCAGTCCCTCTGCTCTCAGGTTTGACCTAGAAGTACCATATGTTCTCCATCAAAAAGGAGATTGATTACTCGAAAGGGACAGCTGTCCCATCCTTTCCTATTGAGCAAGGTTAGTAGAATATTAACTATTATTTAACATTAACAACTAGAAAAAATAATTTAAAAAAACTTTAAAATAATGTTCTTTACATGTTTTTCTGATCTCACTGTCAATTCCAGCAATGAATAGGCTGTCTTGCCTTGCTGCCTTTTTATTGTTACCCTCATGTGATTGAATTTCTTCAGAATACTCAGTTGTCAATCTAAACAGTCTTTCAAGTTTGCTTTCTCTGCGAAACAATATTCACATATTTTCCTCCAGTTCTTCTTCCAATTTCTCCTAAATGTGCTTCTCTACTTTCCTTTTTTCTTAAAACCAATTCAGCAGGTCCCACATAAAATCAAAGTATAGTCAGAAGATGAAATGGTACTTCTCTTATATGACAAACTCGGTTCACTGAGAAGTATCTTTTCTAGAGTCATTGATTTACTTTCTTGTCATTTTTCTTACAGTCCGTACGGAGCTCTTACAGTTTAAAATTAGACAGATATGTCAGCCTACCTATGGTACTTGGCCTCAACACCAGATCAAAGATTTGCAACAAGATACCTCCAATTCTACTGCAGCTGTCACCAGGACAGTTTTTAAAAAACAAAGTAACAGAGGAGATTATTTTAACCAAAAGTATTCTTACTCCTTGTGTCACTGTGCTAGATTCCCAAGATTGTAAAATACAGTCATCGTGGCTGTATCTTCATTTTCATGCTGAAACAAGGCTCCTCTGAATGGCATTGTGGCTCCAGCAGCATTTTTTTAGAGGCAGCTCTTTCAGCAAATGTCAGATCAAGGGACTGCTTTTTTTCATGAACTATCACCTACTGTCATTTTACACTCTTACTGTTCTCTGAAGTGCTTTCAATGTCAGAGAGGCTGTAGCTGTTTTCAGCTCCCAGTCTTCTCCTCTGTCATTGAAATTTCTAATGCATGTCAGGCAAGAGCAGAGATATCATCCATCATAATCTCTGTAGATGATATGAGTTGCTGAGTCCAGAAGCCCAGCTGAGCTGAAGCTACTACAGTCCAGCCAGCAGCTAGCAGTTGTTTGCAAATTGCAACAAGTCACTGGCACACGGACTTGTGACTGTTCCTAAAGCCACAGGCCACAGCCCCACTCCAGCTAGTGGTATAGACCCATCACACACACACACACACACACACACACACACACACACACATGTTCAGCTGACTTCCAGACCCCATGATCTCTCTGGCAGTTGGCTGGGACACCCTGATACCTTCAGCTTCCAGGCATTTTACCTACACACTGTCTAGTCCAGCTTACTACTGATTTGCACACTGACTTGCATACCCACATTCAATCTCATTGCTGGCACCACAAACCTGTGTAACTACAGCTGTACTTAAGCTACTGGTGTTCAGCCCTCTGCATACACATGCACAGAGGATTGTAAGGGCCTCATCCAKGTAGAAATGGATGTGAATGAGAGGATGGGGCAGACTGCACTGATGGTTTGTACCTGAATGCAGGGCATAGCCAGGTCATCATACTCACCATTTCCAGTTCTGGGTTCCTAGAACTCACCAGTTCCCAATCAACTGTTGCCCTTTGTCCCCTCAACCCTCTCTTTTTCTATCCTTGTTCCTCCCTAAGTTACCTTGGTCCTCCCTTTCTCTGCCTTTCGATCCTACCTTAAATATCCCATAATAATCCTTATGCAGTCCCCAAATCCTCTCTCCCTGCATCCCATGATTTGTCCCACGCCAGAGGCAGTGACTTCCCTCTTGTTCTATGACTCCAGAGAGCAGGACAGTGGCTCCCCTGCCTACTTTGTGTCTCTGTTCTCTTTCATTCCTGTTGTGGAGAGCAGTCTTTCATCACATAACCTAGCACTATCTTAGGCTGTGAGTTTAGCTTAGATCATAATGTGTATCCCAGTGAAGCTGCTGAGAACTCTTCAGCTGACTATCATTCAAAAAATGTAAAGAAGAAAGTGCTTTATAAACTGAGGCTCTTATGTATGGTGAATTGCAGCCTTAAGGAAATTTTTGCATTTTGTTAAGTGTGTAGTAGAAGCTTCAGTAAGGCAAAATAGTATAAATACACTTGCAATACTGTAGGATCATTCACTAATAGTGGCATGGCTTGCCTATTCTAATGTTATGCTGTTTATCAGTGCACTAGAGTGAGAGTATAACAGCAAACTAGAGTAATTGAAAAAAAAAAGCAGTGTAATCAAACCACTGAGCTACAGTTATAGATTCTACAATATTCTGATGTATTTCAAAACACAGATTTTTCATTGCATATTCTGTTGCAGTATAATAAAACTCATGGAAATACAAAATTTATTACCTCAGACAAATTAAATTACAGCAAAAAAGAGGAAAATTATTTTAAAATAAACAAATGGTTTAGGAAAAATGGTTGACATGATATTGGTTTAAATTTTAGTTATTATTTTTTGACAAAACTTTGATTATCTAGAAATGTTGTATATACATTTGAGTTTATTTATGGGGGTTCTTATTCAACTCTTTTTGAATTTAAAAGGTTATTCTAAATCTTGCCCGTTGAAAGAAAAAGAAGAGGAAAGATAGAAACTGTGGTGCGACAAAAATTATGTCCTGAAATACAGTTGGCTTTTGGTGAGACAAATCATTTCTTGTGCACCTTGGTGAAATTTTTGTGCATTAGTATACTATGCAGATCTTCAAGGAAGGACACAAGAGGCTGCGTACTTTAAAAGACTCTGAGTGGCACAGGAAGCAACATTTCCAAATTCAAGGTTACCAGCACAGCAAAGCTAACCGTTCCTAAAAGCGCGCTATTCGGGTGTTGCATACTAAGTCTTTATATCTTTCACCTTTAAATTAGAGAGTCTTCCTTTTCTGGAGAACAGAAACAAGACAGCAACCAAATACAAACAWCAGGCTTTCTTCCAGCCATTCTTTTCCCTGGTTAAGCCTTTCAAACTCAGAATCTTAATGCACAACTGGAAGTTAATTTTGTTTCTGAATGAAGCCTTTAATATTTTTTCAGATGAACTTCTATGCCTCCAAACCACACTAGCAATGTGTGGACTCCTGTTAGAATTAAAATCATCACAAATTTCTTTCACCTCTTGTTTTCACAGGATTTCCAGTTCGGACTATCAGACTTAATAGAATTCAAGAGCTGACTTAACTGTCACATGTTAAACTGTTTGAAGCCTATGCTCTCTGAAAGCCTATGCTCTCAGACCAGATTTACAGGCAGATAATGATGGCATCTGAAGTTTGCTTCCCTTTATGGTTTGCATAAAGATATTACAGAAATCAAGTCTCAGGGAGCAAAATGATGTCATTATTCAAATGAAATAAACCCTGACAGTGGAACATAGTAGTCCCATCTTCAGTGTCTCCTTCTTGGTAAGAAGAATGAATGATATTCTGTCTTTTTTTTCACTTCACTTTATATGTGAAAGTAATTTTACCAGAAGGGGAAAAAATTGTCTGAAGTCTCCCCACCATGAAGCTTGATAGGAGAATCTATTCATGATGATTTCTTTTTATTTATTGTTATTGTTGATGTTGTTATTGTTTGTTTTGTTTTGTTTTTTAACTAACAAAGAACACTAATGTATGATGTGCTTGCTTCTTACCTCTGAAGTGGAGTTGAAATGTTTAACTTGCATTTTTGTGTTACAAGGAAAGAGTATTTTAGATTAACAATAAATTTATGTACACTTGCTTAAATTGCTAGATAATATTCAAGTGTGAATTAAATGATGTAGGGGAATGCTTCTCACTCAGAGCTCTTTCCAGATGCACTTTAACATTCAGTGACTCAGATGATTCAGCCGTGGCTTTCATTCAACCCTTGTTTTTTTGGTTACAGACACCAGTGTAGGTACATATAACCCACACTGTAGTGCATGGAGAATCATTACTGCATTAATTTGAAACTATCAGGATTTCTGTGGTTGACTGGGGCTTTGTTCCACTTATTTTCTGTTCTAATTCTGGGACATGAATGGATGCTATTGAAGGAGGCATTTAACAAAAAACTAGAGACTCTGTAATACATATTCCTGTTTTACTTTTTTTTTTCTTTTTTATTCTTCTTCTTTTTTTTAATCAGAAAGCTCACATTTTTTTCCAAATCCAAAATTGCCCCATATTTGAGTCCTCAGAGTCTATTTAAGTAATTTTCGTATTCAGGCTTACCCAATGTATCTGTGTTCGATGCATCAGTATGAGAAGCTTCACTATAAGAKTTAATAACCTTCCAAGACTCATCAGTGACAAGATTTTCCCACAGCTATTCTTACCCTGATCTTTCCATATTCTACAGCAGGGAAGGAAATCTTTTATTTACATTGCCACAGAAATAAGATGCAAGTTGCATTCCTTAGATACTATTTTAAAATTACAAAACTGTAATTACAAGATGTAGGTCAGAACTGTTTTCAACTGTTGGAGAATGCACAGATCCGTTTCAATTTAGGGTTCTATAAAATTGAACTTTAAGTGAATTTGCACATTTCTGTTTAGCAGGCAAGAAATGCTATTCTGCACAAGGTGTCCAGCAGCTCTCAATATGGCACATCTCCCTGTAAGTAGTACAGCTAATAGTAGCTGCCTTTTTGTTTATATTTAACCATGGAATATTGGCATGTGTCTCCAGTCACTGCTCCCTTTTTGCTCATTAGATTAGATCCTGTTGTTCTTATTAAATCCTATTAAATTTACGAAATGCATATTTTGATTCCTTTCTAAGAGAAATTAGATCTATGTGACAAAATATTTTCTTCTCAAAAAAAGGATTTTTTTTCATATGCACTAACAGCTTTTAAGCAAAATTTAAATGTATTTGATGAGTGGTTAAAATTTGACAATGAAGACAATGATTTTATCTGTTTTGACTACATCAAATTTTCTTCTTTTTCCTCTTTCTTTGTTAATTTTGTTGAATACCTCAGTGAAATAATTTGTAGTATTTGTTTGTTGCACTTTGAATACTGAACAACATCATATACATGAGATATTCATGTGAGTTTGAGGTCTTCACTTGATAACTCTGACCTAGAAGAGAAAAAATGAATAAAACTTCGTATAATGCTATGCAGTGATGACTTTAAAAAGAATTTTTGAAAATACTTCATTTTGAGTATGAAGTCAAAATGAACTTTTTTTTTTTTTCCCCCTTAAAGTTGCTAAGGACGTTTTACTCAAAATGAATACCACTTCAGTTTTTTTTTATATATATATATATATATATATACATACACATACACACACACACACACACACACACACACACACACACACAAGAAATTATTGGCTTACTTAGAGCAGTTATGTATGCTGAAGATGGTATTACACTGAAGGTTGGTTTGATAAAGGACATAAGAAAGTAGATAAAGCCAATAAATGGTGAAGTACAGAGACAAAGGGCAAGCTGGCAACATATTTAGAGTTCTAGTAGACGAATAATAGACATCTTTAGGGAGATGTAGGAGGAAGTATTTACACCTTGATTTCTGTTTTTTCTGACTATTCTAAATAGGATTTTAAGTCATAATTTGTATCATATTTTTCAGTGGAAAATTTTTTGAATTATGAGAATTTTTTTTCTTATTCTTTCTTCTAGGGAAGATATCAGAGAAGACAGAGGAGAATCAATAGCTAAAAAACAATATAATGAGTGCTAAAAATAACCCCTACATGTATGCTTGTATGGAGGCTGATGCTGTAGGGCACAGATATCTTTTCTTTTCCCATTTGCTGACTTTTAGCACCAAGTTATAGTTTGGTGTATAAGTCTGTGCACATATTAAAGATGAATAAAATATTCAGTAGCAGCAGCATCTTCCTAGAAGTACGATTATTATGGGATCTGTATTTTATGGAGCTAATTCTATCTTTATATATACATATATATATATACACACACACACACACACACACACATAAAAAACATCTATTTATCATCGGTTAAAACAGCCTTTAGACAGCAGTTCTCAGTCCTGTTAAAAATGAGCATGAAAAATGGTGTATCCCAATACTAACACAATTTGAGTATCAGATTTTATTTCCATATGTATCTATAATCTTATTCCTATGAAAAGATTCAGAAGACTTAACATCCCAAAGGCATGAATGCATTTGGCCCTTGCATTCATGCTGTTAAACGTATACCTATTCATTATTCACAGATGAATTGTTATTACAGATTTTTGAGGGTTTTGCTTTTCTTTTCTTTATACATCTAGTCCTCGCAGTTTAGTACTTTTTATAGTACTACACTGTCAAACAAGGGACTAGTAGGCTATCAGGAGGGAAATAAAGAAAAATCACTGAGCTAGAATAGAGATTAAGAACAAAACAAAACATCTGCAGTGATCCGAAAGACATAGAGACTCTGTGTCGTTATAAGAAAACATTAGAACTGGTATAAGTCAAGATAAAGTCAGACACTGTGGCCTAAATTTTCAAGCTGGACAATATAGTGGAAAATTTAAAGAATAGTTTACACGCATACTCAAAACCTCTTAAAGCAGCATATTTGCTTTAAGACTTTAAGTCCTATCCACTATTCTCAGACCATGGGAATTATGACTCATGCACTCCACAGCTTCTGTGCAGCAGCTCATTTTTTTGCACTTCCTACAGACAGAAGCTAAGTCAGAGCCCAGCAACCCAGTAGTATGTGGTTCCAACTGTATGCGATTCTGGCTTTACACCACAGTAAATTTTGATATATGTCACAGTGACAATCCCATTTTCCAAAAGATTTTGCTATTCCAGGTTGTAATCTCTGTGCTAAACTAAAAACATTGTTTAATATTTTTTTCACAGTTTCTTTCTCTATTAATCTATCAACTGATTTTCTCTTTTGTATTGTCATTTTTAGTCTTCGTCACTTAATTTATTGAGAAAACAGAAAAGAATAAAATAATCAAATAAAAAATAACACAAATCAAGTAGCCTTTCACATGAGACTTTCTGGTCAGACGTTAAAGCAGAGAAAATGCTTCGCACAACTTACTTTTGAAGCCTTCCATAATATGGACTAAAATGTAGGCTAGTATCAACTTTATGTACTCCGTAACCCACAGAGTGTTTTTCAGAGATCTGTCAGACAGTTTTAGCATTAAGTATTTGAATATTTTTTTTCCTTCTTCTGTGTAACATCTTCTACTTGTCTGTATTGAGTTTTGTTTTATTGGTTTCAGACTGTTTTTTGAGAATTTATTGAGATCACTTGGGATCTAAACTGCTTAAAATTCTTGTAGCCTTTCCCAGTGTGAATTACCCATGTTTTTCTTTTGTATCATGAAAATTATTAATTAGAACAATGCACCACCTGCCAAATATAATGTCAATCACTGTACTAATGATAGTTATTTTATTACTGTTAGTTTTATATGAAAATCTATTATAATTTTATTTTCTTTCCACWTTTTTGTGGTTTACACGAAAGGGTAACATGTACTGATAGATCAAAAGCTATACTAGTACTAATATGTACTAATCAAAAATTTACTAAATTAATCCAGCCATGATTCTGAGATTAATTATAGTTTCATAATGAACAGAAGATCTCTGTGGAGCACTGTGCCTTTAAATTATATTGCTTCTTCTGAGCCATGAAATCTGTACCAGAATTTTAAGATTTACTYCTCTGGCTTTTCAATAGACTGCATCTTATTTTTCTTTTCTTTTTTTTTCCTTCTTCTTTTCTTTCACATGTGCTGCTGAACATTTAAGAGTAGCAAATACAACAGCTTTCCAGAATTTTGAATGAGGGCACCATGTCTCTATTTAATAATTGAAATTAAAAGCTTAGGGCATAAAACCTTAAGTCTGGAGTGAGGGAAGAGAAAAAAGAAAAAAAGAGTAGATGGTTATGAGGCTGATTTTTTGTTTTGTTCTGTTTTGCTTTGAAATTTTAGCTCATGTCCTACTTTGTGCTTAGCTTCATAGCTGTACAGTGTTTTGCAGTGAATGAAATCTCAGAAAGAAGACAAGCTTAGACAAGCTTAGACTTCAGCATCGTTCAAGTATGGTCCAGTATTTCTTGTCTTTTGCTGCCTTAGAGAATATTTGTGCCACATGATACAGTGCAGAAACTCTCAAATTAGTGTGAATCTGAGTCTATGAATCCATAAAACACAGCAAAGCACTAAAGGGACGCGGATCTGGATCTGTGGCATATTTATGTTTACACTGAACCATGTAATTGGTACTCTGCTGTTTGTGAGACTGAACTGGGTTTTACCAAGGACTTTGTTTTCCAAATCCACCCATCCCAAATGCATAGTTAAATCACAGCAATCACAGATGTCTCTGTATCTATACAGGAGGCAGAGCACAAGAGCAAAACAGAGCAGAGATATATACCCACACATTCCTATTGCAGATAAAAAATTTCTATTACAGTATAAAATCAGATCTTATCAAGAGATTTAAAGTCCTACATGTTATCAATAATTGTATGTACATCAATACTTTAGAAGAAATGACCAGCCAAGAAAAATCTTTTCCCTAAAAATTGCTTTGAATATGTTTGCCCTGTCCTGCACATAAGGGAAATACATGAGTTGTCCAGTTCCTATCACTACATCGAGATATTATTCTAGCTTTTCAGATCGTGCTGCAACTTATCCGTTTTTCTACATAAAAATAACACAACAGAAAACAAACAAAGTAGTGCAACACAATGTGAATTGCATTGTTATAAATACTCTTTATACCCTGAGATCGGATTTAACACAGCATTGAGGATTCCTGTAAGTATATTCATGTAACAATTGCATTTTCAGCTCTAACTGCTATACATAATGTCTCTGTATTCTTCTGAGCCAGTTATGATCCATACTTTAAAGAGTAGTGGAATGGTTTTGTTCAATGTTTTGGCAAGTCTTGAACAGTTTTCAGTTAACAGCCYGATCTATTGTTTTTGGAAGTATATCAAATTTAACTACCTGCAAATATTCTATTTTCAAAAACAGATGTTAAGATATATTGTACGTTTGTCAAAAGATACTATATATATTCTAGTCTCATTTTCCTTCTTTTCTTCCATGGTTTTCTTCCTGCAGATTTATAACTATGTTAAATCTTTGTCTTCTAAATACGAAATATTCTCACAAGTGGATATTAAATTGTATCAATTTAATGATATGCCAACCAATAAGCTAAAATTGTTTCTTTTGTTTGAAAATCAAACCCATATTGTACCTATGTCATGCTGATGTATTATAAAAGAGAAAGTTAATGAGAAATTTATATATAGCTCTGTAATTTTTTATGCAGCTTTACAGAAAGTAAAAATAATGTATTTTCTGTCCTCAACAGTTTGTCCTATCAGCTAGATTATGATACACCTACAAAGGAATGACAGGAGAGAGAGATAATCTATATATGTAGGGGACTGTCAAAAGTATAGCTGAAGGTGCAGAAAAATATACCCAAAGACCCTGAGAAAATTCTTAGAGGCTGCAATCAGGCCCATGCTGCCATCACAGCTCTGAATGCTGTGATGCTCTGGATGAAGTTTAGTATATTTCATCACATGTGACAGTATCATTCCACCTCACCAAGAAGCACTAACAGGAAGAAATACCCCTAGAAGATTAAGCAAGCTGAGTTGTTTTGTTTGCTTATTTGTTTGTTTGTTTCCTATTTAGAGTCTTTTTAATGACCATGGTACTCAAAAGATCTACAGTACTTTAACTACTACCAGTAATAGCCTTTGGAAGGAGTCTGAGAAAAGTAAAGAATCATTATTGACTTTGCCATGCTACTATAGAGTAGCATGAGTTAGACTTGCCTTAAGCAACTTAGGATTTCATAAGACACTGTGCCTACTTGGACCCCTTGCTGCTGCAGTGCACCTTCACATTTCACCAGTGCTGGTAGGGGACTCTAACACAATCTTCCACAGAAAGCACAGGTATTCCGTTAAAAACAATTTGAAAAGTCACTGCATTAAATTCAAGGAATAGCAAATGAAGAGCAAAATAACAGTGAAAGAACAACAGTAGGAAAGAGCCTAATGGAATCTTTTTTAAAAAAATTGAAGACTGATTCTTACACTAATGTAAAAAAGCATACATGATGCCCACCGGAAGATAATCTCTGTGATCTTTCATCTTACACATTTTCTGTATGTAATTACCATCTCCATAATGATTTTACTCACACAGCTAAATACAGACATGCCTACAACTTTTCAGAAGTAGCCTCAAAAAATACAATCAGCAGTTGTGGTTTTAAAGTCCTTAATAGTGTGTGCAAGTTCTACATGTCTATAATTACTAACTTCATTCTCGGGAATACCAGTAATTATCATTTTGGCTATGAACGCTTCTCTGTGAATTTTAGGCAAAAAAATTCAAGAGTTGAATTGAAAGCTGAGGATTATTATCAAACAGGTGATTTAATATTTTTAATCAGTTTAGGAAGGAGGCTAGGGAAGCTTAAGCAGTGGGCTCTTGAAAACGGTTGGAGTTTCTTTCCTACCAGTAATTCTTCTTTGTGAGGCTGCAGTATTCACTGTAGCATTAGCAGAGGTAGGCATTGTGATGGTTTACTTTTGCTCTCATCCCATGATGTTTAGTATCTATTATATGTAGCCTTGCCTCCAGGCCTCTCCCCACCCTTTTCTTCTGAACTGACTGTGCACTTGTAACTGGCTCTGTCTCCTGCTGTTCCTGACTTGGCTTCCTGTGAGAACCTCAAGCTCATCTTTTTTTTTCCTGCTCTTGCTCAGCACTGTTGGTGGGACCTGTGATTCACTGACTGGTGATAGCCCATCTTGGATCCAGAGGGACACACTGTTGGTGAGGCTACAGCCCTGCTTGTGCTGGGATCACTTCCAAGTCCCAGCTCATTTTCTTTTGTGGAGCATCCCTGCTCTTACTGCTCCTTGGCACACCTGATGATGGTAGATGTTTCCCCCAATTGCAGAAACATAAAATCAGATTTTATATGCATGAAGCACAGTAACTCTGGGATTCCAATCTGAGSAAACTTGCAAAACTGAAAATTGCTAATACTTCTGCATCAGGTAAAGAGACTAACATTGTCATCTCTACACTGACACTGTTGTCTGCACCACATTCCCTTTCTGCTAGCATATCTGCCACCCCAGTTGACTTCAGAAGAGAATAGAAAACCAGACCTTTGGAATGTCCAGACTCCACAAATYGTACTTTATTATCACATACTTTTATGAAATTTCTATTTAAACTTCTGTATTTGTGCTAGGTGACTTACAGCAGAATGTAACACAGAACTTCCAGCTTGCACCCAGGCAATCAGTTGACTTACAGTAGTGCTGCCTGAAGGAGAGGGTCAGAGTTGAAGCAGCAAGGCTTAAGCAGTAAGGCTTTCCAGCCATGCCTAAAGGTGAATTGGGCAGGAGCTCTTGGCAAAAAGAGCAAATGGACTTGATCAGCAGTCAATGTCAAATGGTTCTGAATCAATTGAGCACTTTCCTATGCCAGCTGAGGGACTGCAAAACCTATAGTCTGCTTGGGATGGTAATGCAGGATAGTGCAATTCTCCTTCCAGGGATGATAATACAGTCTCTTTCTGTGGACAACTCTTTCATTCTCTGCTTGTACTGCCCCAAGTAGAATTCAAGCTGGGAAGGGTCCCTTTTGTTAACCTATGTACATCTAAAAATACTCCATAAGAACCTATGTAGGTGGGGTATTTGGGGGTTTTGTTTTGATTTTTTTGTTTGTTTTGTTTTTAATAATCATCTGGGATCTGCACACAGTAAGTGAAAGAAAAATAGAAGAAAATAAAAAAGGAAGGAAAACAAAAAGAAGCAACACCATAGACCATGACTTCAATCACCATGAAACGTAAGAATAGGTGTGTCCTCACTTTACCCATGTGAAAAAGCACAGCTTTCTCTCACACACTCATGTACTTTCTTTAATTTCTTTCTGTTTTCCTTACACTGTCAGAAACATATATTTTTGTCAGTCATCTTTTCTGTAAGTTTCTTTAGGATATCTTACAGATTCTGGGAGACAACTTTGTAAGTAGTAGAAATCGTGTTACTAGTAACTGTTTTTAAGAAGCTCTATAACAAAATATATATGTCTGTACAATCCTATATTATATTTATTTCTGTGAAATAAGACTCTAAATTGATGAATATCATGATTTCTGTCTAAGTCTCATCGGGAATTTGAACCTTAGCCTGTGTACTTGCTACCCTTAGCCTTAGAGACCCAAGATGCGTAGGAACCGTTGGCAATAATTTCACCTAATAGGTTTAATTTTTGCACTCTATTTGAGTGTGCATGTGGCTCCTAGCCCTACACATAATAAGAATTCTGACAAAAATAGGTGAATTAGCTGTTAGAGACTTTTATCTTTTCTCGTCTTGAACAGACATGCTACAGACTGCTTTAATTTTCTTTTCTGTAACACAGAAAATGCAGTTCTTTCCCTCATGCTTTAAATGGTGGCTTAGAAGGCAATTAAATTCATTTTTGTTGCATTACTCTATAAGTATAAAAGACTAAAAACACGTGGTTGCTGCAGGGACTGAATTTTGAGTATGAGTGTTGAAAGTAATCTTAATAGAACTGGCTTCTTGCTAAGTGTGACCACTCTAGAACATTTTACCATGGCGGAGATGAAATCAGATCCTTTTGTAATAATATTTCAGGAAAAACAATATTCAGCCATCACACAATTTGTACAGACACTTGCAGTTTCTTAATGCAGTGCACTGTACCTACAAGTAATATAGCATGCTAAAGTTTCTGCAAATAAGAGACAGATTAGGGATCACAGAAGAGGTAATACAATCTTCCTCATTCCCATTTTGATATATTACGTGTTGCATGTGACATTTTGAACTTCTACAGGATTTGTTTTCAGGTTATGTGTGTAGAAAAGAGGTCATGTTGATGAATCACAGGCTGGAATTCAGTGTCAAGATCAGAATTTTCCAAATGGGAGTAAAAGGGTAATGTTGATAACATTGTGTGATGCATTTCAAACATTCAGTGCCCTTGACATTCTTAAAATGATCTGTAATGTAAAATTTTGCTTTCACACAGGCTATACAAGCTGACTTTAAAAACAACTTTTTTTCTGGAGACAACTGGTATTGGTATTTTCATCCTTAAAAGAGAACTTTTAAAAATGTAAAGAGTCAAGAACATTTTTGTTTCTGGGAAGAGATACCAGTTTATAACATCAGAAAACACTTTATAGACTAAGTGAGATAGGCTTAGATAGATAGATATCTTGTAGATTTTGAGGAACTCCTTTCTACTAACAAGCACTTTGAAGTGTTGTGCCTTTTGATTTAAATATTTTAACAATATTAAATTTTTTAGCCATTTCTGCCTTAGCTCTGAGAGCATTCACTTTTTCTCTTAAAAATTCATTCTTAAAGCTTAGTGCCAAGGAAAAGTACTTGCCCTTCAAAATGAACTCACTTGTAAAACTCTTCATCCATAAAGTAAGCCTGGGTAAATGAGGCTCTCAGCGAGACTTTACCTCTCATCTCAAATCAGAGACTCATGTCCTCTGCTTTACTTCGTGTTCCTTGAGTCTGTCACCTCATTCATCTGCTTCAATATCCCTGAAATGGCATGTTAAACCTTGTGCTGCTTCTGTTTTCTTACAACTTCTGCTGCTGTCTATTTTATTTCTATAATAACAAGATTTTCTAGCTGCTTTTGAACATTGATGCTTGCACATTTGCTGTCTGAGAGTTATAGGAAGCCTTAAACTATTTCCAGCCTTTTGAATCTTTTCCTGCTTTGTTTAAATAAACATAAGAGATCACTGTATTTTGGATCTGGATACTGCAAATTATATTTTACCTTCTTAGACTTAACAAGAGTCTTCAACTCTCAGATGCTTCCATGAGAGTCACAGATATATGTAGCCAATTTTTTCTGTTCATAGGACTGAAGTGAAAGCATATATTTTACCTAATCATGGTTTGTGTTGCAGTATTTGAAATATTTATTATTATAATTTTACTTCTTGTTGATATTTCATCAGAGATGCAAATTAAGAGTGAATTTTATTCTAATCAGCTCCCTTTTGGCTGGGATGAAGTCCTATCTTGAACCATGAGATAGGAATTTTATCCCAGGAAAAATGCTTTTGGTACTATAATTTACTAATACTGAGTCTATTGTTTTCCAAAAAAATCTTAATCTTCTTTCAGAGTAAATTCAGATTACCTTCAGATAGAGATGAAGAAGGAATTTGGAGAGCTGTAGTATAAAGGATTAGTTTCAGAGCTGGAGTCAAAAGCTTGATCATCGGCAGAAACTGTGCTTATGTGCATTCACTTAAAGGATTACTTGAAAATATTGGCAAAGCTGGAAGAGGATATAGGATCATGGAAAGATCATGCCATTTCCTAACTTAAAGTGAATGGTCAGTCACAAATGTAACAGTAACTTTTCTATTCGATTGTCTCGCCACTAACTGCTCTGTCTTTTCTTTGCTCTTATTTTTATATCTTGTTAAGTTTTTACCTAAGAAACATTTACAGATATAGAAAATATTATGAAAGGTAACATTTTTGTGTATCTTTGTTTATATGTATGTATTTTCTTTAGGGATGCTTTCAGTAGACCTAAAACTGGAGAGAGATTTTTACTACTGAGAAATAAAGCTATATTTAGGAATTATTATAATTAAAACTTGCAAAATCTTGACCTTGATTTTTTCCATTGGATCTAACCTAGCTGTTCTTTAAAGAAAGGAAAAAGAAGAAGAAGAAGAAGAAAATGAAAAAAAATGTATATATATTTATTTATTCTGTCCTTTGCAATGAAAAGCTAAAATAAAAAAGGGATATTTTTTGGTACCTCTGTTAAAAGTGCTGTTTAGAAGAGCAGTGGTGGATCTTCACAAAGTATAATACACCAGCTTATTTTGGCTTTAAAAGCCTACTGTTAAAATAGATTAACTAGACCCACTGGGATGCATATGCAGAAAGCTGGATCTTTGCTGAAAATGCATGTAAGATTTTTATTATGAAAATGTAATGAATAAATAATGAAAAACGTGACAGTCTATTGATCTGGTTTATTTTTATATATTATTCATGAAGCTAGTGGAGAAGTATCTTGTAGTACAAGCCTGTATCCATTCAGGATAATACATTTCTTATTCCGGAGGTCCTGACCTTATTCCCAAAAGCAGATGAAAGCAAAAGCATACCAAAACACTGTGTAGTTTATTTTTTTAACTCATCTGTAACAGTCTTTATCAGTATAGCTACTATGATGATCTGAAGAAAGGGGAAAAAGGGATAATTTGAAGCTACATGGAAAATTAGAAGTTGAAGTCTCAGATGGTGTAGCCAGTGCAACAAAGAGTGGGTGTGACTTGGCTTGCTGACTGGTGATTTACAGTGCACCATCATCAAGATGTGCACCTTTCTAGGGCGGCAGATAAGACCAGCATCCCTCAAATCAGCCTTCTCCGCCAACTGCTCGTGGCTGTTTTGAGGGTGTTTTTTGTTTTTTTTATTTTTTTTCTTTCCAGTGGAAGATGTTGTTTCTCTTGTCTCCTATTCCCTCTCTTCATCTAAGTTTTCCTTCCAATTTTTTTTTTATAAACAACTCATTATTTAATGAGCAGTTCCGGTCAGCTCTCTCATACCTGAAATTTTATATTGTGTACAACTAAATTGCTACTAGTCCTTTCAAGTTTAGCCCAATGAAATGATTATTTTGTTCTTTAGGACTTTATCTTCCTTGGTCAAGTCTTTCATGGGATTGTTCATTTATGTTTGGGATGTGTTAACAACCAAAGGAGAGAGGGAATAACTCAAATCTGGGCACTCCTGGGGAAAGACAATTGACACTGAAATCTTTTTTTTAGTGTGCTTGATATGCCCAGCAATTTTTACTAATATGAGTTTGAACCAATTCAATAAAGTTTCTTATTCTGTAATCCCATCTCTATGCTATATGCTACTCAGTAATCTTATGAGCTACTGTGATCTGTGTGCTCTAAAGAGCCTGCAAAGAGATACGGAACAAAAGGTTAATCAGAGCATATCTGAAGTTGTTTTAATATAGTACGGAAACTAGGACACCTCATAAAGAAATTAATCTCTGCCAATTGCTGTTGTTATGCTCTATCTTTGTCATACTGCACTTAACACAGTTTACTTGGATCATATAGGCAGCTGTTCCTGCATATATGAAGCTTCTCTATATAAGATAGTACTTCAGTCATCTAAATTATGTTATGGTTTAATCTTTTGTCTAACAATTTCAGACACGCAAAGATGGAAAATGAAGCCTCTGGTTAGGTAGCTATCCTGATTCAGTGGGAGGAAACAGTAATTAGAAATATATATTCTATTTCTTGTCACAAAAGAGAAGAGAAAGGAGAAAATCACTGTTAGAAATCAGAAGTTATGAAAAACAGAACACTGACATTAGAATGCATTAGGGAAAAGTTAGTGGTTGAGTCCTGAGATTAAGAAACAAAAAGCATCTTTTTCTAAGGTAAAAGCTTTCATGAACATACATATAAGATAAGGATTTTCAGTAACTATTTCTGTAGTGTATTTAGTAGGATAAGCTACTCATATCATGTAGAGATACTAGAGAATTAAAAAAATTGGGTGTAGGGCTAACATAACACTAGAAAGAGAATGCAAGTTGGCCCATCTAAGCTGAAATATCAGTCTGAGGTCAGTATTTATGAAAGAATGAGGCCTAGCTGAGATCCTTTAAGAGATTGATCTGCATTGTATGTATATAAGGGGATATATTTCAGATAATTGATTAATCTAAATACTTTTTTAATCCAAAACTTTTTTGGTGGGGGGTAAATTGTGGAATAATCTTTTCAGGTTATATTAACATAGTCTGTCTGACTTTACTGAGTTTGGGGATTCATGATTTTAGAGTTTAGAAATATAATGAAATAAATCACATATGAAATTTTTGTTTCTTATTGCTATGCAATGCTTATACTCTTTTGTAATTAATTTTTTGGCTGTAATTAAGCCAAATACAATTTTTACTATACAGATGGTGAAAATTTCACAAGTTAAAGTTCTAGACTGGGCTCTCAAGTGTGTTTTTAAATGTAGAATAAGAATACTATGAATTAAATGAATYTTCATCAATTTATGAAAAGTATCTGAGTTATGTTTTAAATGAAATATATCTGCCTAAAATTACTGTTATAGTGTACAATGAGAAAAGGAAGAGGCAGAGGGCTTCAAATATTTTTACTCTGTGTTGGGATTGGCTTTTACTCATCTTGGCTTTGCATGAATAACTGTTAGAAGTGCAAAGCAGCAGTGAATTGATGTATCTTGTATTATTCAGATAGAACTATTTTTTGTTCTCTATTTGTATTTTGAGTCCTAAATTGTAAAAACAGCTGCAGAACTCTGAGGAATTTTCATTAATCTTTGTGTCTCTCAAATGCTTGAATGTTCTCTCTGAGTGAAAAACCCATAATCCTTTTATWTTTCAGACAGAGTTTTCTGTCTGATAGTCTCCACACAGACACAAGCAAATCTGAGGCCTCAGACGGTTTCATTATTCAATGACAGCATATGCGATTCAGGCTAGTAATTCTACCTCTGCATGAAAAGTGTTTGAATTTTATTTTGCAGGCTAGAATTCTCTGTATGCTAAACCCTGCATAATTATCTGCTATGTAACATCCAGGGTTGGGAAGGGGAGCAGAGATAGAAAAATAAATCCAATGCAATGAATTCAGCAGTTTCCTTCCAAGAAAGAAGGAAATCCTCAGAAAGAAAGCATACAAGAAATAAACAAACTGTTGAAAAATAGGACCCAAGGCATTTGCCAGGGTCTGTCTGTCTCATGATAGAGACTATTTTTCCTCCAAACACACACTAGTTCCTTCTTTCAAGGAATTCATAGGGAATCTGATTCAAGAAATCCAATACCATCTGTTGTTTAACAGATGTAGATGTTGTTAATGGTGAGATTTCAGTTCTTGGAAAGGATAATATAGAAGCCATTTGGCAGTCAACATAAATAGTACCTGAAAAGATGGTGATATGAAGAGCTGAGCTCAAGAAGTCTCCACACCGACACAAGCAAATCTGCGGCCTCAGACGGTTTCATTATTCAATGACAAACCTATACAAATTGACTATAAGGTTTTAAATTTCCTGATGGTAGCTTTTAGGAAGACAAAGATCCTTTAATTGCAAGGCTGGATTCCTACTGTTGTGGCATGCTTCATACCTATGTGTAAGTGGTTCTCGGAAGGGCACTGCACTAGAAAACATCTTGAGAGAAATTTTGAAGAGCTTCTATCATGATTTTGTCTTTTATGAAAAACGTTACATGGAAAATTTGGTGTGACTTTTTGTAACTTCAGTTCAACTGACTGCTATGACGGCCACTGCAAAGAATAACACAGAAGTGATATAGCAAAAGGGATCTCATTATCTTACAACACATGAAGTAAATAATTAATTTCTACTGAAACTCTTTTTGTTTATTTTTTTAACTGGATGTTATAGCAGCCATGCAGAAGGCTGGCCCTCAGCTGTAGATCCACTAATGGGATGACAATATGAGAAGCTGTAAGGTGTTACAGAGAACAAAGAGGGTGCAACGGCTACACAGCTAACCAAGCTCAATAACCCTGACAAGACGGCAACTTGGGAAATGATAGAAATAAAATACTCTGTAATAGAAGCAGATAATAGCATGAACTGCTGATCAAGACAAAAATTACAAGGATAACTATGTCACAAATACCAAAAAAAGGTGCTAAATCAACAAAATTAGAATCAAAGGCAAAAGAATAGATGAAGTGGGCTGCTTGTTTGGAAATAAAAGGGAAAGTGTAATTAAGGGGAAGAATCTTGTAAGGGGAAAAGAAGGTCAATAAGTAGCTACTTATGTCAAGGTAAACTGATAATTTTTTCCCTATGACATCTCTTAGATCACTATCTCAATACGACAAACACTGAAATACAACTTTCTGGAGGTCTTTAAAATGAAATAAATAAGAATTGAAAAATTTTGGTCTTAGTTAATTTGTTTACTTGTCAGAAAATTTTGTCCAAAATACAATTCTTTGTCTTTTAAAATTGTTAAGCTAAAAAAAATATATATATTTAAAATGAGCTTCTGAACCATGAAATTCATGTTTATTAAATCACATATACTCTGGAGGCATTAATGTGGAGTGTGCAGGTATAAGTGAATTTATATTTATGGATAATTATTTCTATGTATAGAAATTATACTTTCAATATATTTTTAGGAAGAAGAGAATTATATATAGAAAAGAGAAGTATTAAAATGTAGAATTAAAAATCATAAAAATACATGAATGTAGTGCTCTACATACGTATATTTTCATGATTTCCCTTTTCTCGGCATGAGCTACTGAACAAACAATAGATAAAAAAATATGAAGGCGTATCATCTATCTTCCAGTAAAAAAACAAAGTCGTAGTTGAAATACTTGTGGTGTTGGACCCTTGCCTCTGATCTTACCATCTGACATTCTCTTTACTAGCCTGTGATTTGAGGTTCTAGATCTAGACCTCCTTTCAAAGAAAAAAAAAAAAAGATTTTTTACTTAAAAAAACCAAATATACAAATGAAAAAAATAACCTCTTCCCGTTTTTCTATGTTACTGCATTTCTCCCCCTACATCTAGATAGAAGCCACCCTTTAAAGCTGGAACTGGTAAGCTGCTACAGTTTAAAGTAATTTTGGGGCATTTATTTCATGCCTTGTGTCTAACAAAAGATTTAAGTGTATATATATTTTACATTAAAAATCCTTTTCAACTGCCTGCTTGAGGGGGTGCATTCTATATGTGAACATGCAGTGTGAAGTTTATTTCCAAATCATCATAAAGTATTTAGACTTAATTTTTGAGAAATTATAAGTGTGCAAAAAATGAGTTTTCATTAAAAGTTAAATGATCAAATATTTCTTAAATTGGGCATTCAGTGACCAATCTATTTGAAGAAATTAACTCTTGCTGAGAAGATTCCACCAAAATGACCTGCCAGGACTATTTCTTTGCAGATTACCTAGAAAAGGCTGATATTTTCCAAAGAAATTATTTAATTTCTGTTTTTAAGATATTTGAGAAGTTGCAATTAGAAGTGGATAAGGAAGCTTGCTTTTTGATGCTTGGCAATTGGAGAAGTAGATTACAGTCCTTTATTTACAAGAGGTGACAGTATGTGCTGAGCTGTTTTATTATGGAGGGTGACCTTGCTTCCCTTACAATACTGACCTAATGTATCCTAATTTCCTTAATTAAACTTTCATTTTAGAAAACCAGTTATGAACCATTTTACAAAAGTGGGCAATTATTTCTACATAATTACCTTTGTGTATCTAAGAATACATTTAGATAAATAAGCACTTGGGTAGCTAATGTTTCCATTTTTATTCATAAAAAAGTTGAAGAGTGCTGCTAACAGAAGCAGCCAACATACATACACAGTTTGTGTAGCAGTCTCTGGGCCCTGCTTTGAGATCTTTCAGATGTTCTTGGAATTACTGGGACACCTAGAAACCTTTGAGAGAGTTTTAGGGTTTCTGTTGCGACTGGGTGAAAACAGCTACAAGAGACTGTGACTTCTGTCAAGCTATATCAATTTTTTTTCATGAAGAGGTGCTTTGACTTTTTGTTCTAGCTGACCTGTAATTAGGGAAGGTTGAGCATGTTTTCAGTAGGCTCTAAGGAGAGATTTATCAAAGCGCTGATCCAGACCACAGGTGACAGGTGCAGCTGCAGTTTTTGCAGCAGGACCCACAGAAGGAGGCCAGAAACTCTGTTGAGGGTGGTGTAGACATGCTCAGTATGCAGCAAGTGATAGTAGGGGGAGAGGCCCCATCTGCTGATCTGACCTACTGTGTTGGGAGAGGGGAGAGGGGGGACCTGTTGCATGTCAGGGTCTCAGGTCCGAGATACATTGGGAAGAGACTGCTGAAGCTTGTCTGGACCTCAGACTATTACTCCACACAGTTCTCCAATGATACTGCCAGGGTAGACCAAGACTGACTTCATGGCTCTGTGGATGAGTTGGTAGACCCTGTGGTCTTCAGGTGGTTGCACAAATGATATTTACAACAAGGGTTTGGATTTTATGAGCATGGACCTTCTCTGAGTATCGAAGACTACCATGAAGAGAAGAGATCCTCCTAACTAAGTCCCCACAAAAGTATCTTTGCCAACAGCTGACCAATTATCTCTCCTGGTGAGAAGAACTTTAAACTTGGGATATCGTTGGACAAGAGAGATCCTGAAAACAAGGAAGCAGGGCTGAAGAGGGCCCACTCTGAATGCATGTACACAAATAAGGAAGTGATGAGAAAACAGAATTATGAGGAGTCATTCTCTGACATTTTCTCGGAAATAAGCACAACCGGGTGCCCCTCTGCAGTGCCTATAAACTAATGCATGCAGTATGAGAAACAAACAGGAACAATTGGAGATCTGTGTGCAGTTGCAAGGCTGTAATTTCATTAGGATCATGGAGACTTGATGGGATAGCCTGCACAACTGGAGAGATGCAATAGATGGATATAGACTCTTTAGGAAGAACAGCTCGGGGTGGAGAGGAGAAGGAGTTGTTACTTAATTGAGAGCAGTAGAAATGAATTGAGTTTTGCCAAAGGGATGGATGAGGAGCCAACTGAGACCTGATGGGTCAGGGTAGAGGGTAAACCAGTGTGGAGTGGCAAGGTGGTGAGTGTCTACTACACGCTACCTGATCAGGAGGAAGTAGATGGGGTCTTCTGCAAACATCTAGAAGAATCTTCATGTTTACAGGCACTAGTCCTCATGGAAAACTTCATCTACCCTGAAAACTGCTACTAGAACAACATAAACAATACAAGAGGTTTCTGGAGGGCATCATGATGAAAGTTCCTGTATGGCAAAAATTTTTAAAAATGTTGAGAAGATAGGTGATAGAAGTTAGCCAGTCTGTTTCATGGGAAAAGGAGCATCAACATGACATCTGCACCAATGAGGCACTAAACCTGAGCTTTGGATGGGAATTAGTGATGACCTCAGTATGCTTACTGTGCAAGTCTATAGCATGTAAAAACCTCACAGACTGCCACCCCGCAAAGCATTCCTCACCATGATGTTCAGTGGTGGGAGGGACTCTCTCACTCCATTATTGCCTTGATCCACAGGAAATCTCTGTGGAGCGCCTACTCAGAACTAGAGGTAATAAATGCTCAGTGTCAACCATACTATGCCTTATGTTGGATGTCATACTTACACACAAGGAAAGTCGTGGATGTGAAAGCTGAGAGTAGACTTGGCTGCAATGACCATGAGATCGTGGAGTTCAGAATCCTGGGAGGTAGGAGCAGGGCAGTAAGTAAGGTCACAACCCTGGACTTCAGGAGAACAGTCTTTGACTTCTTCCCAGAGCTTTTTGGAAGAATCCCATGAGATATGGTCTTGGAGAAAAGAATGCTGCAGGAGACCTGGTTATTATTCAAGGATCACTTCTTCCAGTCTCTGAGTAGGGGTCTGAACTGGGCTATATACTCCATAAGTCTCTGGACTAGAAGACTCTACAGTGTAACTTAGATTTTTGCACATTTTATATTATCTGTGTGATGACTAACTAGAGCAAACTCTATACCAGAACCACAGACAGTCATAGAAAAGTTGCTACCAAGGGAGTAAAGTTTTTTCTTTTTCTTTTTTTTTTTTTTTTTTTAAAAAAAAAAGAAAAGAAAAAGAGTTTGATCCACTTTTTCCCCTGTCAACGCTGATGTAGTGTTACTCCAAAGAATTCAATGAAACTTCACTACTTTACTCCTAGAAGGATTTGGGCCCAAGAAATCAAGTGATCTGGAATTTTTAAGTAGTATCTACTATTAGAGATATTGTAAAAGAGCATTATTCCTTTTCCTCCTCTCGGATGCTCTTTTTTTATTTTCTTCCTGTGTTATATAGATTGAATAAAATCCCAGCTTTGCTGAAGCTAATAATTTGTGTCATTTTTAAGCTAGATACAGGAAAAAAGAGTTCTAAGAGTCTAAGACAGGGACACTATGTCTACCTGCTTCTCTGTTTACCTTTCTCTTCTATATTGCAAATTATACTTAGGACATTCTGGTCTTAGTTTATCAAATATTTTTTCATTAAAGAATTAGGTAACAAATTATTTAGGAATGCTGATATAAATTCTACTGCAAAGAAAGAAGATAACTTGAATGCCAACATCCAGAAAAGATGAGTGAAATCTCATATAGTTAACAAAATAAAAATGACTAAAGACAAAAGAAAAAAATCTAAGATATAGTACTCCTTTTCTGGACTCTTGGAGCAATGTAATATGAATAAGCTTTTTTAATGAAGTATAAACTGATTAAAATATTCTAATCTATCAAATAATATCAAAGATTTGTTTTTTCTTTATTAAAAGAGGATTATAGCTGGCTCCTTTTTTAAAACTAAGAAATTAACTGAGAGCATTGAATTTGTTGTTTCTGGAACTGATTATCACAGTGCATGAATTAATCAGTGAGTAGTACTAGAACTAATTAATACAGCTTTGGATAAAGTTTATGCATCATGTTATGCACTCTATGATTCTAAGATATAACTAATATTTACAAAAATACTATCATGAGAAGATTCTGCACACATACAAGTCACCATGCCTCAACAGAGTGAGATAATTAGCAGTTGAAAATCTCATTTTCTACTAGTAGAGATTTTGCATAGAATACCTGTGAAAGGTCACTCTCTTGTGATGATGGATATTATTTTTGCCTCATTAACAAAATATATACTGAAAACAATATTTTTCCAAATCCCCGAAGAATATTTCTACTCATAACACATCATATGAGGTAGCTATATTGATTTACTTGTCAGTAGTGCAATGCCTGACATGTCACAAGGTTATGTTTTACTTAATAGTTCTAATATGGGCATGATCCTTCCAGCAATATAGATTCACACCTGAGAGAACACTGAATCATATTTACTTTTCAGATAAATAAATAAAATTCATACTCTGATATTTGTACCAAATTCCTGATATGTATTATCCCTTCAGAGATTTATAGACCATGAATATTTTAAATGTCTGTAAGCATGGGTGATTTGAAGTAACTAAGCATAAGAAATTTTGAAACTGCAACCTCTCAAAGCTATAATGAGGAATCTATACTTTGGATTAATTTTTATCACTTTGTAAACTGTTTTCTTTTAGAATGAGCCTACTCTGAATGTTTAAATCTCAGACCTGTATTCTCAGGAGTCATGAGCTATTGCTCATGTTATCAAGTTATCAGAGAATAACTTTGCAAATCTTTCAAATTGTTTTTGTATCTCATATGAGTTAGTGTTTTTGAAGGTAAACGGCAAACTTCCAGATGTTGGAGGATATCACATATCTTAATCGATCTATTATGGTTATTATTTGTATTTGTTCTGTTTTTAAGTGGTATAAGGTAAATTATCTCACGGAGGAAACACTTGTACACTGTGGTTGCATCTATACTGTGTTTCTTAACTTCTGCAGGAAAACATGCAGAATGAGAGATTCATGAAATTTAATAATAGATTATAAGTGGCTGTTGTGATTGTTCCTATGACACTGTTCCTGTGTGACTAGACACTGCTCCTTATAAAGTAATTACAGGGGAAAAGCACTAAAAGTAAAACAAGTCACAAGGTATTTCTCAAATGCTCTGGATTTAGAAGTAATTAAGAAAAATCTGTTCCTACTACATCAAAAAAATTCTTGCTCTGTCGGAGGCGGGCTTGCAGAATCATAAGACGACCCAATATGAGCTAGCAATATGATCCGTTTATTTCAGCAACTTAACCTGCTTATATACCATCGTATGCTGTTCACACGCTCAAGCATCCAGCTGGCTATATCTAATTGGCTTACTACTATAGTTCACGCCGCAAAGCTCTGTGCTATTGGCTATCCAAATATTCACTGTCCCGTCTCGCCAACCCCTTCATCCTGTTTTTACATAGCATTCATTCTTACTCCCTCATTACTTGTCCTTCAAGGTGTCTCCAAGGTTACTCCATATCAGCAAGTCAGGGTTGCTCATTTGCACGGCCTGATATCCATGCTCAGGCAGCCAATTCTCTACATTGCTCAGCTAATAACCCAGCTTCGCTAAGCTAAGGAAGGGGCTAACCTAAAAGTATGCCCTTCTGTAACAATATTTTGAGTTTTTGAGTTCTTAATAAACTTGCTAAAACATTTCCTTACAATTCCAGACAAAAAAAAAAAAAAAAACACCAAGAAAAACCAACCACTTACCAACCACTTACCAACCACAGCAGTGTTAGGTTAAAATTTTGATTTTCACTAGAGAAAGGGCAGGCTTTGGCATTCACAATTCATCTTTTCAGCTGCTCCTTGCCCTCCTTGTTCTTACCTCCATTTCTATTATAGCTGTGTTACTCTTTGTTTGTTTTCTATTTTCATTATTTAAACTGAATTCTGTTCTTTTTGACTATTCATTATAATTCATTATAGTTTTTTGTTATCTTAATTTTTCCTTTCCAGATTTCTTTAATGATCTCTGATAATAATCATCTCAAGTTGTAGAATTGAAGAAAGAAAGAAAGCTGAAGTTAATGGCAGAAAAGGGAGTATCTGACAGCTCTCTACAAGTGTAAAGAACAAAGTTAGCAGCCATAACCACATTCTCACTGTGAAGGATTAGCAATACCTTCTTTTATGTAAGAGATCATATTTTTTTATAAGTAAGGGGAGACAGGAAGCCTAACAAATCCTGTGATTTTAAGTGACAATACTACGAATCAGAATATATTATATTCTTTAAAAAAAAAGGTAGATAGCAATATTTCCATCCAAATAACTTTCTCTGAAAGCAGATATTGATGCAATAAAATGGTGATACTCTTATCTACTGGGTAAAGTGTGAAGAACCAGAGCTCTGTCCTCAATCCCAGAACAACTTGACACATGATATTGAGGTTGGTGTCTCCATTTACTAAGCTGTATAATGTAAATGACAGAAAAAACAAGCTACCTAGTATTGCTAAACTACTGAAAGTAGACCTAGTRTTTCTGAGGGGAAAATACATAATTCTACTTAGACAAGAAAAGAGAGGTGACCAAATAGATCCAGAGGGCATGGTAACAGTGATCAATCACTTGTTTAATCTGGAATTCAGTTTTACTAAAGGTGAACAAATATAAAATAATCTTTGGTTTGCCTGAACATTGCCTGAACTTTACCACTTCCTCCACTGTACATTAAAGCCCTTCAAGACATCATTCTCAGGTTAGCCATTCTGATGGCACATTGGCCCACTCAGGCTACACTATTTTATCTTCTATGAGAGGATATGAAGAACGTAAGGAAAGGGATGGGATGGGATGGGATGGGACAAGACAGGCCTTCATGTTTGTTTTGGTTTCTTTGGCTGTCATTTGCTTCAGTTAAATTACAATTGTTCATGTGTTTTTTTGTGGCATGAAACTATTTAATGGATTTGTTTTAAATCCATTTCAAGTTGAACTGGGAAATTATAAAGTATCCTGAAATTTTAGCTATTATATAAGTACTTCTGTGCCTGAAATTGAGCTCTGTTCATTGGAGAAATCAAAAAAAGAAATCATATTTCTCCTCTGAACTAGCCTGTTCAAAAATAAAGATTTCAGCGTGTGATAAGAAGGTGATCAGGAGTATCAGCATGGATTCCGCAAAGGGAAATCCTCCTTAACCAATCTCAGAGCCTTCTCTGATGGAATGATTGGGTGGGTAGATGATGGGAGAGTAGTGGACACTGTGTACCTTGACTTCAGCAAGGCTTTTGACTGTCTCCCAGAACATCCTCCTACATAAGCTCAGGAAGTGTGGGTCAGATGAGTGGACTGTGAGGTGGATTGAGAAGTGTCTGAAAGGCAGAGCTCAGAGGGTTGTCATCAACGGCGTGGAGTCTAGTTGGAGGTCTCTGGCTAGTGGTGTTCCCCAGCGACCAGTACTGGTTCCCATCCTGTTCAACTTCTTCATCAATGTCCTGGATGAGAGGACAAAGTRCCTCCTCAACAAGACAGCTGCTGCTACCAAGGTGGGAGGAGTGGTTGCTACACCAGAGGCCTGGGTTACCATTCCGAGGACCCAGACAGCCTGGAGAGTTGGGTGGAGAGGAACCTCCCGAGTGCCGAGTCCTGCATCTAGAGAAAAATAATCCTAGGCACCAGGACAAGGTGAAGGCTGACCTAACCTTCTGGGGAACAGCTCTGCAGAGAAGGACCTGGGAGTGCTGGTGGATGACAAATTCACCATGAGCCAGCCATGTGCCCTTCTGGCCAAGAAAGCCAATGGTCTCCTGGGGTGCATTAGGAAGCATGTTGCCAGCAGGTGGAGGCAGGTAATGCTGCTGCTCTACTCAGCCCTGCTGAGGCCTCATCTTGAGTACTGTGTCCAGTTGTGGGCTCCCCAGTACAAGAGAGACATGGAGCTACTGGAAGGAGTCCAGCRTAGGGCTACAAAGATGATGAGAGGACTGGAGCACCTGCCCTATGAGGAACGGCTGAATGAGCTTGGCCTGTTTAGCCTGGGGAAGAGAAGACTTAGTGGGGATCTGATCAATGTGTACAAGTACCTGAAGGGAGGGTGTCAAGGGGATGGGAACAAAGTCTTCACTTGTCCCATGTGACAGGACAGGAGGCAATGGGCACAAACTGAAGCACAGGAAGTTCCGCCTGAACGTGAGGGGGAATTTCTTCCCTGTGAGAGTGACAGAGCACTGGARGAGGTTTCCCAGAGAGGTTGTGGAGTCTCCTTCTCTCGAGATATTCAAGGCCCACCTGGATGTAACCCATGTCTACCATGGTGTAGGTGACCCTGCAGAGCAGGGAGGTTGGACTAGGTGATGTCCAGAGGTCCCTTCCAATCTTACCGATTCTATGATTCTATGATTGTAATATCAGCAGCGATTTAGGACCAGCAATACAGATGTAGTGACATAGTCATGTCTAAAAAAGCTCAGAAAGTTCAAGAGTAGAGTTTTCTCTCACACTCTGTTTCAAAAATAAGAATAATGCATGGGCAGTATAAAAAAGCAGTATAAATCACTTTGAAAATGCATACTATCATCTTTCTTTTTTTCAAGCCACGCACCTGCCCCTGGTGCCCAGCATTATCTTTAGCTCACCGTAGATGCTTGTGTTCCTGCTGTCAGTAAAGTTTGCTCCTGTATATGAACCTCCCTTCCTTGCAGTGACAAAATATTCTTTTGGTAATATTATCATAAGGAGTGTAAATATCATGTGAAATGATAATCATTTTGATAGTTGAAAGGTTTAAGTTTCTTTTTTTTTATGTCTCAAAACAGAAAATAAGAGCAGCAACTATGAAATGATAGCAAAAAATACTATGGACTGACAGATTTTGGCCATTAACTACTTATAACATCATATTTGTTCTTAATTTTGCATGATGTTTTGCCCGAGCTTTGAATACAATGGTATATCCATTCACTGTGAACCATAGAGAAAATACTTTTTAAAGTAAATACAAATTTCATATCCTGAGCCAAAAGCAATTATGAGGGTAAACAACCAAGTATTGTCAGTCTTTTAGACTAACATATATTTTAACCTAAGCTTTTTAGAGTGGTTTYTGTATCAATCTCTCTTTTTATATAGTCAGTTCCACTTTTTATAAATATATAAAGGCACTGGTATGAAAGTATAGACTTAGCAGAAGAAAGATATCTAGTTTCTAAGCTAAACAACTGTTTGTACAACAACTGTTTGTAGCAAAACATTTTTCTAATGCATTACTAAGTGCAAATAAATTTAACTTTTTTATATTGTTCTATTAGTTTAATTCTTAGAGTGATTTTTTCATTTAGAGTAGATAAGAAGCACGTTACTAATAAAATGGGAAAGTGTATTTTAGAGGAGTATTACTGGAACTGGGGTTGTGGAGTCTCCTTCTCTGGAGATATTCAAAGACCACCTGATGCAACCTGTCTAGTATGCTGTAGGTGACCCAGCTGAGCAGGAGGGTTAGACTAAATCTCGAGAGGTTCCTTCCAACCTTGCTGATTCTATGATTCTATGRTTCAATGAAAGGTATTTTGTAGTCTGATTTTGCTGAGTGTTTCTGTCAGACCCATGAAAACCACTGAAATTTTTACTCTACACTTACTATAATATTAGAATTATAGTAACTTCTTTCCCTTCTTCCTTATCTATCTTGTTTGTTTAAATCATAAGATATGGAGTATTCTTTGTAGTATGTTAGCCTAACAAAATTATGCCAATATAGTGTGGTATCATACAGAGTCAGACCCTTAATAGAAACCATGCATGACCATGCATTCATCTGTCTTGTTGATTTCAATTGCAAGTTATATATTTATTTTTTCAGATTGAACAACTGATATTCCAATATGCATATATGTGCCTTTTTATTCCAATATGTGTATACGTGCTTATTTATTTAAGCATGAGTAAATATCTATCTATATTCCCCCCAAATCATTGCTATCTTCTTTATTTTGTAAAATAATTCATGAATGCCACTGATTCTCTCTTTAAGCGCCTTTGGAAGAAAGAGTATCTAAAACATACTTTTATAAGAAGTCCTCATGTTCAGAAGTAAGTTCTGACAGTTCCGTGCTGATTAGTAATAGTTTGACCCCCTCAAAAATTAGGTCAGTAGGCTTGATTCTACTGGAAAATAGTCTATTGTTTTCTGAAGAGTCCTTCCAGCTGGGTTTTTCACTCATGGGCATGTTATAGTTAGCCTATTTGGTTCAATAGTGATTGAAACCATCAAGAAAAGACAAGTGTCCCGGTGAAGAGAATGTTATGTTCTTCAGTTTAATTTCTCTTTTGAAAACTTGGTCATGTCATCTCTCTTCATATGCTGTTTTTAAGATTGTTGAAATTTTAATATTTGTAACTATGTAAGCAAGCAGTTGAAGAGATTGAGGAGGAGAGGAGCAAATGATACAGTGTCAATTTCTCATCTCTCATGAGTAACAGATTAGCCAGACGGGTTTATTATTGTAATCATAGTTGCATTGTTAAATGAGAGGCTGTTTTCTTGTATTAAATTTCTTCATTTGCTTTGTGTGTTCATTCATCCAGATCAAAAGTTTCTTAAGACTTTTAGAACTTTTGTGAAAGTATAATGTGTTTAAACTGCTACAAGAGACAGAAGATTTATAATTGCTATTGCTGGCATTTGAGAGAGCTTCATTTCATTGGGCATTCTAAAAGCAAAAAAAAAAAGAGTTTTTTTAAGGAAGTAAATTGTATTTTAAAACTTATTAGAAATGATCAAGTCAATTGTTGATCAAGGTATTTATATGTAAGAAATCAGAAGCAAAAATGCTAAGTTTGTCCTGATTCAAAAGAATTAGCCAGTAAAAAGGAAAATCTTGAAACAAGTAAAGGGATGAATTCAGTAAAGAAGTAAACCTACGTCTTTTTGTATAATTTAATTTTATTAAAAATGTACGCAGCAAATGCTTTGACATTTTTTTCCAATGTACTAACACAAACCTTTATAAAGGCATTTAAATAAGAACTCCTAACAACTCATCTTAAATGGATTAAAAACTGAAGTAGTTAAAAGTTAGAATTCCAAAACCACGGAAATAAAAAGAATAAAATCCTCTTATTCTTAATCTTCGCATACTTTGTGTTTTAAGGAAGATTAGGCAGGATGAAGATTAATATTATTTCCTCTCTTTAAAATCAAACAGTCTACAAATTTTTTTTTTTTTTTTTTTTTT
>NW_028186386.1:547528-565955 GCF_003343005.1 Rhea americana
TGAAACTAGACACTGAAGAAGAATCCTCTTACTAGGAATGTTTTTTGGAGAGGAAGAGGAGCCAAGCAGAGATCCTGATGCCAGCAGTATGGGAGAAGTAAAACAACACTGCCTGAACAGAGAGGACTCTTAATAATTCATAGACAGGCAATCCAGCAACACTTTCTAAAAAGTTGTTTCTTATTTCCACCCCATTTCCTCTTTGATTACTTCATTTTACACTAGAGTTAGATGAATAAGTTAAAAGAATTGTATCTATTTGAGAAAGATGAAAATTGTATTCCAGTGGTCCTTAAGTTCACCAGCAGTTAATGCAATCCTCATGTGTAATAAATAGGGTCCTTCAAAGGAAAAGCATTGCAGTAGCACAGACCAAAAGAAAAAAAAAAATCTTACTTAGTAGAGGTCAGCCTACATGAGGAAAAATGATTCTTTTCTTCCCTTTAAATCTACTGTTTTTGAAATGTTTCACTAGACTACAATATTAGTCATAAGTCATTATAGATTATTTATATTTTAGTCTTGAAATCAGAAAAAAACAACTGTAGAAAACTGCAGAAAGTAAAAAAGGAGACTGTTTTGTGAAAGATTTTAAGGTTTATACAGAGATATTTTCAAGTGATTCAGAAAAAAATATAGTATTTGACAATAAAATTGAAGACCTGGAAAACGTGTCACGATGTTCACATTTTAAGAATTATAGTTATTACAGAAGAAATTGAGGGTGAAGGATGCTTAGATTTGTAACTATTCTGATTACTAGAGTAATTGAAGGAAATATTTTATTACAAAAATGGAAAATGACAGGAAAACACGGGTTCATTCATCTGAAATCCGGAGAACAGGACAAGCCAGTTACTCCTATTACAAAAAGGCTGACATTTTTACAAGAAGGTAGAAAAATTTATTACATAACAGGGAGAGTGTAAAATTAAGTTGAAGATTTTTGCAGCATCTTTATAAACATATGTTTGGACAGTAGTGAGAGCAATGGGAATTCAAAGTGATAAAAAAAAATCTCCTGGGGAGAATACCTCCAAAAAAAGGTCTGATTTAGCCAAAAGGTGGCCTTTTGGCTACCACATTATCATGTAAATTCAAGGTAAACTGTGAGGAGCAACTTATACTCACAAATGGGAAGCCAATCCACTTACTGAGTGTAGATATTTTTCTGTATGTCTTGCTGGAGTGGTACAGTGATGTAGAAGCTTTTTGGCAAAACTATTGCTTCAGACCATAAAATGAGATCATTTTTTTCCACTTCTCTTTCAAGCTTTTTTCTCTAAGAAAACAAAACAGGAGATAGGAACTTCCACAGGCTGTTTGAAGGAAAAAATCAGTATAAGTAATGGCTTGAGGCCATAAACATTCCAACATGCTATCTTCATGTCTAAAATGAATGTCCACTTAAAAGCAAGCTCATTGAACATATAACATGCTACTATATTACAGAGATTCAGGAGGCAGATATTATTGCATTATTAAAGCAATTTCATAGCACAAGACAGACGCAAAGAGACAAAATATTTACTGTGAAACAAGCTGTTCCAGTCTGGTGTTATTTTCAAAGCTGATATTCAGAACTGTAAGCTTAGTGTAGAAATACAGTGAATATATCTCTAGTCATGAAATAAAAAACAATTGTAACATAAAAATCTGTATAACTTTTTGTTTGTTTGCTTTTTTTGTTTGTTTTGTTGTTGCAGTTCTTTTAATAATAAGATTAAAACTATCATTAGGGAGAAATATTGGCCAGTATTTTATGTGAATGGAGGAGTGACTTGGAACTGTGCAAATCTGTGTTTTATTTACTACTCAAGTGGCCTGCTGAGTAACTTTGGACAACAAACATCTTTTTCCTATTTTCTTCATTTGTAAAATGAGAGTAACGAATCTTCTCTTCTTCATGCAGTTCTTAAATATCTTCAGAAAAGTTCATTATTATTTATTACTTAAAATAGAATACTCTAATGGTCTCAACTCTAGTTAGATCAGGTTTTAGATAGACTTGAATTTTAAGATGTGAATAACTAGAAATATTTCAATATTTTTCCTTTACATCATACACTGAAACCTAGAAATTAAGATGACTGAAGGATATCAAGAGGTCAGCAATGCTTGAAGAAATAGAATTTTGGAGGGCAAGGTTTCTTTTACTTCAGTACACTTCAAGTCTTTTGTGTCTGTTCATTTAACCTTATAAATTTTACCTAGCTAACTGAGCATTGTTTAACAGATGCCTCCTCTGTTTTTTATTTCAGTGCCAGCAGACATTCACTGCAATGCAACAGAATGAAGCATTTGTGATCACGGGCCTGGCTTAGACCATTTCCTCATTCTGCTTTTATTTCAGTTCTTCACCTAATATAAGCTCTTAACAGATATTAGTTTATGCTTCTCTCTTCACAGAAATCCTGCTATCCAAAACTTATTTCTTCTTCCAGACTGGGAGTAATTGTCCTAGCTTTGTCTTTACTTGTTCCGTCTTCTCCTTTCCCAAAGATATGCTGTATAACTCTATGTAAAACCGGAGAGGGGCAAAAAGCAAACATAGGAAGACAGGAGAATTCTGCACTGCTGAGAAGAGCAATAGTCAGCAAGTAGCACTACCGTGGCAAACAGTTACTGCGAGATAGAGTTAAGATTCTTCTCATTTATCAGGCAAGGGGTCTTGGGCACACAGAACATACCTAAAACCAGCTTAAGGGGTAGTAAATTTCATTATGGATTGGGTAATCAAAGAAGGGAAAAGCATAAAATTGAAGGAAACTGAAAAAGGGACGTACCAAGTTTACTGACACAGCTGCAACGTATGTCTATGCTGACAGTAATATTAATAAATATYACTAGAATCCAGATCAGCTGAGCCAACATCCAAAATACAAAATGTAACAAGGTAAAAAAGATAACTTCTTATACCTAAAAAATAAAAATATTAAATGAGAAAATGATTTCAGCTAAAGTCTCAAACTTTATGAGTAGAAACTCATATCTTAGACAATGATAACCCCCTTGTTCACAGCTCATGCAATCATCCTCTCCCCCAACTCCCAATCAGAGCATGCTCTATGGATTTCTATACACTATCCTGAGCAAAACACAAAACCACTCTGTAGATCAACTGAATATATAAATAAATTTTAAGTCCAAGAAACTTCCCCAATATATTTTTTCTCACTCTTTTCTGTGCATCTTGAACTGCATCCCCTATCTACTCATATTTGTTTGAGTTACAAGAGAACATAACACCTAATTTCACTAATATTTCTGCCTGATATCTTTTTATGTAAAATTAGGAGGGGATAATAAGAGGATAATCCCACATTGCAGTGGAGATACGCTACTTCGGATGAAAATTAAATATAGATTGATTCCAGCTCCGACTCACTATCAGGGCTTTTATTTTACTAGCCCCCAGAACTTTCATGAATTTTGAAAATCATGAAAAAAGTCTTTAAGCAATGGAATTGATCAGAGAATGCATAGAAGGGAAAGAAGGTGGATACAAACCCTCTGAAATGCAAGAATATAAAATATTTTTCTGCTGGAATGGAAAAAAAATGTATAGCTGACTAAATATCCATTATAGGATAATATTTGGGCTTTTTCCCTGACAGAGAGGAAAACATATAAATCAACCTTGTTGTCTGATGAAATGTCAGAATTTCTCATGAAAGGGAAATTTCATGTTTAGAATCATTTGATGATTGGTAGGTCATGTCTTACCCATATTCTACTACTACTTCTTCAGCAAATAAATAAGAATAGGCCAAGTTGTCCCTTAAAATTACACAGATATTGATAACATTCTGTCATACTGTTTCTAAAAGATATTCAATCATTTGAAGGTTTATTTAGATCAGTTGCCTGGACAGGGGAGGAAAGAGATAAGTAGTAAATTGCCTTTGTTTTTCCTTTGTACCAGCTTCCCTCTAAAAAAGGTAAAGCAAAATGATCTGTGCAGTAAGATATCATTTTCATCTCCTGTGACTCAGACATTTTTCTCTAGCACTTTTCTCTTCATTTGACAATAGGAAGCTTCCATAAGCCTTTAGCTAGGAGTGGAAGAGCAGAGAATTGTGTTATCTTTTGATTTTTAGCAAGGGAGTAAAACAAGGTTAATGAAGCCAGATCACCATCTAGTCATCAGATATAGAGCAGAAGACTTATGGACTCATGGGAGACTAAAACTTCTCTCTTCCAATCCTGCATCTAGATGAAGAAGCTGAGAACAAGTAAAAAACTACCAGAAAGAAATGAAGACTACCAGAAGAAAATGGTTATCTCTGTTATGTTTCTCTGGAAGAGTGTGGAGTGAGAGCCCAGTCTTCCCTCCACCACTGAGCATTTCCTCAATAAATGCAATACTATGTAACTTGAAATTTTCATGGAGAGAACCCATACAGCGTCAGAATTGTCTCACTAAAAGCCCTAATGTAGTTGTCCATTGTCTTCCTTCTAAAAGCCTTTGATAGTTGCCAAAGTCTTGTACTTAAACCACTCTTTTAATGCAGAAACACAAATCTGCCTGTTCTGGCAACTGCTTGTGGGTTTCCATCTTGGAGTTGCAGTTGGAAATGCAGTTTCACTGTATTACTCTTGGCTTTTTTTTTTTTCCTTTTGGATTACATTTCTGCTTAGAATCTAACATATATGTCAAAGCAGACTATTAAATCCAACAATTATTAAAATCAAAATGATCCATCCCACCCAAGCACGTCTTATGAAAATCAATAAGTAATCCACCTGTATATGCGGGGGAAAAAAAAAAAAAAGTCACAGGTAGACTAATAGTTATATTTGACTTCTACAATATATTTACCTCATTCATCATTGCTTAGGCAAAATGTCCACTCCTTTCAATCAGAAATTTTCATCCTTATCATCCCTATGAAACCCTGTTGTCCTATAAATCTAATAAGATTTCTTTTGCATCAAAGAATATAAATTCCATGACTGGTAGCAATCTGGAGCCACAATGTTTGAGCCTGTAAAAGCTGTGAACCATATTTCTCTTAAATTATGCTGGTTACACTAGCATTCTCRGAGTGCTAGTGTTATCTCTCTCTCTCTACTTCTCTGCCTACTTGTAGCATCTTGTTACTTTTTTGCCACCATTTTATTGAAAATGACAGACATGCTTGAAGCAAAGAATTTATATTTTAATTTTGCGGGGAGTAGCTGGTGTGTRGGGGGGTGGGATTCCTCCTTTTATAAGAAATCAGCAGGACTATTATATTTTTCCCCTTTGTTTACTACCAAATTTAAGATAGTCATGAAACCACAAAAGAACAACCAAATTTTATTAGAGCCGTACTCCAATAGCAGTTATGAACAGAATTTCTGCTGTGTGCTATTAGTCATTTTACATCCTTCTCCTTTGTGTGAAGAAAATCATGTCATAAATTATAGCTTGAAGATGAAAACTTGAGAGAATAGCTTGTGTGGGAAGTATGCTTGGCATACTAAACAGTTTCATGAACCTGATGCTAAAGCCAGATTGCTGGCAACTCTCTCATAGTTGTCAGTGAATCAGCCTTGGCTGTTTTCTCGCTTATTGTAATACCTTTGTCTTTTAAAATCCAATCACCCAATTTGCAGGTGAGTGTATCCTAACAGTTTATAGTATAAAATATAAGTAGCACAAATATTAACTTTAGAAAACAAGTGCAACTCAACTCCAATCTTTCCAAAGCACAGCTAGGACAGAGGACAAGGATCAAGGTCTGATTTTCAGAAATGTGGAGGGCATACTATTTCAGTGACTTAGTGTCAGGGGAATCCATTGTTGTTTATTACATGAGAAAGTCAAGCTCATTATGGCCTATCTATAGCACATGCAGACAATCAGAACTGTTCACATTGCAGCTTTGGGTACTGTATTCTGCATCATGAGGAGAAAGTCATTTGAAGCATCAAACTCCACTACTTTCACTGAGCGATTCTTTACTGCTTTAGTGCTATCATGTGAACTGTAACTTTGTTTAATGTAAATTTGGAAATATGATCTTTATAATTACAAATGGTTTACTTTATACTGAAGAGGTGAATTTTCCACTGACAGTCAAGATTTGCAAGCCAAGATGATATGGTTGATGTGATGTATAACTTCTGGAAACCCTCTGGAAACCCCTGGGTTGTCAGGGTGGCCCTGACTGTTGCTGGGAAAGAGAGACAGAGTTATCTAGAATCACATCAGACCCCAGGGAACAGAAGTTTCTGCTGATGCTTACTGTTGAATAAAAGGAATTGACTGCATGTGCTAGGCCACCATCATATTAGAGAAATACTTTTTTTAGGTAGTTAATATGTGATTAAGAATACATTATCTTTCTGTTATTTGTAGAATAAGACAAGGACAGTGAATATATTTAGGAAGAACAGTTACCATGACACAATCAGAATGGGGAATATTTATTTGGATAATTGAACGTGCATAAGGATGGAAAAAGGAAAAAAGTAATGGCTCCTTCTAGAGCATTACCATTATGATAAAGGCTYTATGGGATCCTTGGGATCCTGTGTATCAGGAATACCTCTCTGAACTACAAGGCACCACAGAGCAACGAGCTAATCAGGAGGCAATTTAGGCTGACACTGGAAACAGTAGCTTGGGTAACAGTCTCTTTTCCAATGGCAAAGCTGCAGTCATTGTAGTATATTCMTAAAAATGAGCTATGGCTCACAGTACAACCAGGACAAAGTAAATGAAAAGCAATAGAGGAAATTGGATAGGTAGTTACTCTCAATTATAAGGACAATTGGAATCAGAACTATTTCCAAGACACTCAGGATGGCAGTATACAACTGAAGGAATGAGCAGATAAATCTCGAGAGGCTGGGATCTTAAAGCCAAGTTACGTAGCATTATTGTATTATTAAATAGATAAATATTTTCTATCAAACAGATATTGGTTAAAAAAAAGACTAAGTATTATTTGTATTAAATCCCAGGAGATCTTCCCTCCCAGAATTCTACTGCAGTTTTTATCCTATAGTGCTCTGAAAAAAGTGGATTTTATTCTTATTTTTAAACACTTCTTGGAATTACATGAACTAAAATGTGTTTAGAGCTTTAAAAATAACAGAAATGTTTCCCAGACTATTTAACTTCTAAAATAATGGGTCTTTGAGAGCTAGGGATTACAGTAATTGAATATTATTTAACATAAGTGCTTTTAAGTGTTGATATCTTACTTTTGCCCGAGTTTATTTAGATGGATAACACCTATTCTGGACTCATATTTTATCTTTAAAATAATTCTACTAAAAGAAAGACAAACTTTTTTTTTTTTTTTTTTTTAAATGAAGTATCTATGCCACCTCTCTCATCTATTTCCTTATTGTTATTCTTATTGTTAGCAAACCCAGCGCCTTATTCAAATTGAAAAACTGAAGATGAACAAATACTGGGGAAAAAATAGGATTCAATAAAAAGTTTAAGTGAAAAAGTAGACAAAAACTTATGACATGGACAACAAATAGATGATATCATCTATTTAAGTCATTTTAACTACAGTACATGAAGAAATGGTGCTAAACAGTTTAAACAAGTGTAGAATCCCATGATCTGTTAAAAGATATAGTATAGTGTACCTGAATCATTCTTAAACACCAATAATTAAAGTGAAGTATTGAATAGCTCTCTTTTAATAGACAAGAACCAAGAGGAGCTCAAAGTAGAAGATGAAAATGAAGACCCACAGAACCAATTTTAAGAAAGGAAAACATACATGGAAGGAAAGTTAGTTGTGTTTTTCAGAGGAGGGTATGTGGCAGTAGAAATCTAATAGCAGGCTATCTCCATTAAAATTTTCTTGCTTCACTTTGGTTACAGTACTTATCTCTTGTGTAAAACTGGAACAATGAATAAAAATTTTCAGTATTCTTTTATCTATTCAAAGTGTCCATCTTTGAAATGGAAACTATATTTCATCCTTATAGTTTCATTTGAAGATTCTAGAATGGTGCTTCTGCCCTAGTACAACAACAGTAACAGAAAGTAAAAAAAAATATTATTTTCTTAGCATATCCCCAAAAAGAAAATCAGTGGCAACAATGAATTTCCTATTTCTAGCATGAAAAAGTTTCCCTAAGTAGTCTTTCTTCATTTATGAAGAGAACTTTGAAAATAAGAATGTCTATTCATATAGGTTTCTCATCAATAGAACAAAACAAATGTAGCCTGTTTGGTGACATATTGTTAGTTAAATTCATGTTAATAGAACTCATGCTCAGTAGATAATACATTAGCTGAGTAAATCAGCTACATCAGGTAAGCATACATAGATAGCAACAACCCCAAAAAAACTAGGAAACTTCATTTATACCTTAGCCTTTCCCCAGCTGTGCACCCTATAAACACTCCACAAATTTATTAATGACTTTCAAATCATAGTAGAAGGAATCATGGGAAAGAGAGGTTAATTTCATAAAATGATACTCTTCATAGTCTACCATAGTCTTTTCATTCATAAAGAGTAAGGCAACTTTAGTACATCTCCTGTCCACACACCTAGACTGTTTTTCTTAAAAAAAAAAAAAAAAAAAAAAAGAAAAAAAAAAAGTTTTTAACTTAACTACACATGCATCCTAAGTTTTTTTAAGATTCAGTGTGATACTTCAGGTCACAGCCAAACACTGGCTTTATTCTTCTGATGGCATGCCAATTCRGTGTGTTTGCTACAGTGTGGTCTATACAGTACAGTATGGTGTCAAAGTGGAGGTAAGTTTAGTGCTGAATGAGGGTTTTATTCAAAGACTCAATTAGGAAAAAATGTTGACAGGTTTACTGGTGGTATATGATTGTCAAACAGCACTTAATGATCTAGATCATCTGTAAATCATAAACCTATGCATCATTATAATCGATAGCAATATTCATTCTATATTAGAGATACAAACATTATCTCTTTTATCGCCTCATGCTCTCTAGTGTTAAACTCCAATCAGCTAACACTCATCTGTGCAACAATCTCAATTAAATATTAGCTGTCCTTGGCCTGTAGGTAGCTACAGGACTGGCAGCCTGTCAGAAATGAAGTTTCTTTTTGTAATATTTCATAGAATCATAGAATCATAGAATCAGTAAGGTTGGAAGGGACCTCTGGAAATCATCTAGTCCAACCTTCCTGCTCAGCAGGGTCACCTACAGCATGGTAGACAGGGTTGCATCCAGGCGGGCCTTGAAGATCTCCACAGAAGGAGATTCCACAACCTCTCTGGACAACCTGTTCCAGTGCTCTGTCACTCWCAGTGAAGAAATTCCCCCTCACGTTCAGGTGGAACTTCCTGTGCTTCAATTTCTGCCCACTGCCTCTTGTGCTGTCGCATGGGACAACTGAAAAGAGTTTGTCTCCGTCCCCTTGACACCCTCCCTTCAGGTACTTGTACACATTGATAAGATCCCCCCTCATCTTTATGCCTTCATGTCACATCCATGCAATGCAATAAATTCTCACTTTGTAATACTGTGAAAGGCTACTGTGTGGTCTCACACTGAAAAAAAAAATAAAAGAACAAGAAAAATAACAACACATATAAACAATTATTATATCTTAGACTCATAAGGTCACTATGTGAGGCCCAGAAGTAATACAGGACTAGATTTAGTATAGTGTTAACATGACCTTCATGTCATTTGGTTTCACAGACAGAGAACAGTCTTTGATGCTATTCTGTTTAGAAATGTAGATGTAACTGCTACATTCCAGTTTCATAAGTGTAGTATTGGGAAAAAAAAAAATCTTAATCTCAAGAATTCTATGTGAGGATAAGTCTATTTAAACTCATGAAACATTTCAATATTACTGGAGTGTCATTTTATATCTAAAAATTATATATTCTGAAATTTAGTATATTTTGTAAGTTCACTGATACAGAAAAGATTCTTCTGGTGATTTATTTACAAAAACATTTGGGCATCAGAAAGGAGCGCCTAAAAGTTTACACAAATTAATTCAAGAGTTCAGAAGAATAAATATTATTCTGAAATATTAACTGAGCTGGAATATTTAAATCACTGCTGAGGCTTTTTCCATATTCTGATATGTAGGTTTCCGTAAGTGTTTACAAAAATGAACAAGTGAGAGAATGATTAAGACAGAAAGCTGTTTTAAGTATAATGGACCATGAAGAAAACCCTGGTGTTGAAAGAAAGCCATGCAGACAAGAGGCTAAAGTATGAGCATCAAGATGAAAATAGTGTGTTGCTATGGAGAGCTTTGAAATGACAGAATCTTGGACATAGTGTAAAAATAAATAAATACATAAATAAATAGGAATAATGAGAAAAAGAAAAGATGAACTAATGGGTTGAATAAAGTAAAAAGCGATATTTTATTAAATGTATTATTTGTGCAGAATTCTGTAACAGCAGAAATAGCTAAGTGAAAGACGATCATTGGCCTTCCTAAGGATAAAGCAGTTTTATAGGATTGAAAAAGCAAAAGACACCTTCCAGATAAGGAAGTGTTTCATCAGGACAAAATATTAATCCAGTCTGGAAGGTGATTTCTGAAAGACTGGTCATTTTTATAATTTGATATACTTTAGGATGAACAACGTTTTTATTCAATAATCATATCTAGAATAAAATTTGTACATATTAGTGACTCCACTTTTTATGAATAACCATAACCAGATATTTAATGAAATATATTCTATCTTTTGAGAAGGTTGTAGAGTCTCTATCCACAGTGATATTTAAAACCTAGGTTGAAAAGGTCATGAATTACCTGCTCTAGTTTATTCTGCTTTGCGGGGAGATGGTTGTACTAGAGACCTCCAGAGATCCTTGACAACTTCAGGGATTCGCTGATTCTCTGAAGTCTAAAAAATAGGATAAAGCGTATTTTACCACGTTTCTACATTATTTAGATTTTGTTCTCACCTTTTTAAAGAGCATTAATATAATTTATTGGGASATAGTCACTCTAAATGTCAGTCTCTGTGTAAAAAGTGTCACTATCAAATAGCACTTATTCCTATAGTGTATAGTGCAACCCACCAGATCATATGCAAATAAAAGACTTACAATTGATTTTATTTTGAGTAGAATCTGATATAATTTATTTTCATCCAATTTGCTTATGCTTTTTCTGCAGGTTTTTTAAATTGATTTGATTCTTTTGTGCATATTTGKTAATTTAACATTTAAAAATTATAAATTAAGATCAAAAACAGATTAATTTCTATTGTCAGTGAAGAGCAAACAGAAAAATATGAAGATAGATCTAATTTTTATTTTATTTGCTCTACATTCCCATTCATATCATCCTCTCAGTGTCTCTATTTTGTAGTCAGATCACTTAAATAATACGAAATAAATCAATCATAAATTAAAACTCTAAAGATGTCAGTATTTGGGCATTAAAAATTAAAAAGTGGAAAGTATTTGGAAGGAAGAAAAATATTTTAATTACGTATGACTTAGATCCATTTGTGATGATACTTATCTGGCAAAGGGCAGAACAGAAAGTGAGATACTGGATAGATCAAAATACAGTTAAAATGTTTGCAAACAAGTATTCAGACTGTTTATCACACTAAAATGATAATTTTTTAGCTGGAAATTTCATTTATTTTCCTTTGTTTTGTTCTGCTCTTCATACAGATAACTTAGATTTTTCTCAGAACTTGTAATGAGTTCATTAGCACCACCTATAAAGGGCAATGTTAACTTACAAAGTATGCCAACATTAGAACTATAATTAGAACTGAATACTGGCCTACCACAAACATTTACAGTTTTTTAGTTAATTTAATGCTCCCCCCCAAAGAAAAAGAAATTATTGCAGTTACCTCTCATAAAATTACTTCCTTGTGATTTATTTGTGATCATACCAAAGTTTGCACCAAGTCTGAGTGAAATATAAGTACATAAAATAAAAATAGTTCTTTTGTTTGTAGGCTAAGTAGACAAATTAAGAACTCAATCTTGCAAAGAAAAATCTTAAAAAGAAAAAGAAAAATTAAGCAAATTTAAGCAAAAAAAAATTTCATTTAGTCCCTAATGGGGCTAGATTAACTTTCTGTTGTATAGTGTCTATTTTACAGAGATCATTTGAGATGCAAACTATAATACAACCTCTCAATTTGGTTGAAAGAGACAACAGGGAAGACGGATTTCACACCACCATTCCTGAACAGTCTACAATGCTTAAACTGTTCTCATAAGTACATGGATAGTGTTCCAATAAATATAAAGCCAAGTACATAAAATCCCAAAGCCGTTAGAGGTATGATCTGATCTTTTAGTTTTCACTCTATCCTCATGGACAAACAAAAACAACATTTACTTTTAATATCTTGAGTCTGGGAAGTTCTAAATCTGATTTTTGCACAAAGAAAAAAGAAAAAGAAAAAAGAAAAGAAAAAGAAAAAAAAAGAAAAGAAAAAAAAAGAAAAGAAAAAAGAAAAAAGAAAAAAATAGCTTTTCAACTTCACATATATAAAACCAGAAAGGTGGAATGGGAGTTGATGTATGTTATTCTCCCAAAAAACATTTCTTCTGTAGGTGAAGCTTCAGTTGACATATCTTGCCATCCATGAATCTCATGAATACTGTGATATGGTCATAGATGCTCATTTCTACTATATTTTCACAAGTATAACTCTCAGTGTTAAAAGTACCAGTATCTGAAAATTATTCTGAAACAACCTCATGTAAGACTAGGTGTAGACAACACCTGAAAGCAGAAGGAGGGCATTACTGGGGAAAGAGAAGGTTGCAGGGAGACCAAGAAATATGTAGAAGGTAGAAAAGGACCATATGATATGGTACGTATGGTATGACCATATGTATCATATGATACATAATATCTCCCTTGAATGTAACTTGAACTTTTGAATACTATATTGAATACATATATTAATTTTCTACCATATTCATAAAAATGCAGTAAATATCCATTAAATATTTTAGCTTCATATATCACTTGCTTGTTTCAGATCAAAACTCATAGGGCATTATTCTCCTCTTCCAATGGAGAATTCAAACTTAAGTCAACTATAACAGGGAAAGCAACGAGATTTTATGATAATATTGCAGATTTTAGTCTCAAGCATCTGTAATGACATATCTCAGTAAGAACTGAATAACTTAAGCCTTCTCTTAGAATTGTTTTGAAGATGAAATGGATCTTGTATCAATATTTAGAGAGAAGAGGCTGTGAATACCAAAGGAAATCTATTACTCCTATTTTAGCAAATATTTTTAAATATCTTTTTTCAGATTAGATTCTCACAAAGAGAATTGAAGCTGGAGCTGCATAGTATACTTAATAATAGATTATTTGTGCCTGTTGTCTGAACACCAAAAAAGCACTTTCCTGCTAGAAACCTGGGAAAGATTGTTGCTTACAATGATCATTTTTCAAGACCACACTTGAAGTGAAAACTCATTTTCTTCGCAAAGTTGAAAACTGCAATTGATAACTTTTTAATAGATCTTTGTTCTCCTTGAATTCTGCTGCATTTTTATGATGAAACAGTATCATAACTTTAAATAAACTACGATGTTTAACCATGGGCTCTATGCACCTGTTTGATCAGTGAAAGTGAACAAAAGTGAAAAAAAGTGTGGTGACAGCTGATGAACTAGGAGCAAGGGAATTCTTGGAGGAGACCTGGGCAAGAAAGCAAGGACAGATTGGGGGCTGAAGCTGAGAGAAAGAACAAGAGTTATTCAAAGAAGTCTGGAACTGACTTGCACTCTAGGATTAGCTAGCTAAGAGGACTGTAACTGGGACAGGTTAGCCCAGAGGGCAGGGAAAAAGTAGTCATGCAATAGGGCAAAGGATTCTGTGATTTGTTTTTGTTTCAAAACATAGCAATAAGATGAAATCAACAGCAATAAGATGAGATCACAGGGACTGTTTGCAGTGAACTATTTGTGTTCAGAGAAAAATAGCCCAGGAAAGTCTGACATTTCTAGAAAGTTTTTAAAAGATTAAGCTTCAGAAAACCTTGCAAACAGGAATTAAAAAAAAAAAAAAAATCTCGTTTTTTTAATAAGATCAAAAGTTTGATGAGTTAACTTTCATTTTGGAATTTGTCACAGAAGTCTTGCATTGCTTTAACACAAATGTCCTTCGGCAGATAAAAGACATTGATAACTATAATAGCACTGTCATTTCACATCCAGACCTGCAACTGTGGTAACAGGAGCCTCAGCTAAAAGGAACTCACATTAGTAAGCTGTAACAATTTTTTTAGCGATTCAGATATACCATTCTGCCATTAATATTATTTTGATATACCTAAAAACATAAAATAAACATTAAGGAATTTCTAGTTTTCATTATCATTTTCCTTGTACGATCAATATATCAAATCTGCCACTTTACTTTTCAAACAGGAGAGTAGGGGAAATACAATTAACATGGAAAGTCTTGATTACAGAGAAATGAAAGACCTTATAAAGATCCTTTAGTTCTGTACAGTAGCATTTACTCAAATGCTTCTGGTATCTACTGGATTCAAGGAATAAGTACTGTATTGTATATATAAGCCATACAGGGAAAAGTAGAAAAATACCAACTAATACTCTGTAGATTTGAAGCAGAATTTAAGCAGATTCAGCTGTTGGGCTGCTCATTTATTTGGGGCTTTGAGCCATTGCCYTGTTTCAGGTTTTTGCAAGCTTTGTTTGTCTTGTAAATTTTGAGAAATTTAAAGGTAAATAAATAGTACAATTCCAGGGATTATGAGCTCAGATTTCACTTGCCAAATTTAGTATTTTTGCAGCCTTTTGTGTCAGAATTTCCAAAAGAGAACCTGGATGTGACCTATGCATTTAGGTTTTCTTTCACTATGACCAAAATGAAAAAATGGTCTTCTAATCATAACAGTAAATATGAGATGTAGGATGATATTCATCAAATTCAGGTTTTACAGGATATTGAAATCAATAACACAAAAACTTTAAATACTTATGGTCAAGCACCATTTGGGGAGGGGGGATGACTTAATTGATAAAAGCGATGTGGCAGTTCTGTAACAGTACAGTTGGAAAATTGAATCAGCAGAAATTCTCATTAGATGACGATTGGGGACAATACATGAAATCTTGATTCTAAAAGGATTGGATAACATGAATTCCAATGAGAGTCTCTCATTTGTAGTCATTGAGAGCTGGAAAACTTATGCAGGTTTTTTAGTAAAAAGGGGGAAAAATATTTCATTAAATTGTATAAAATTCCATTCTGTTTTGCTGTTCAAACATGGTAAGTCAGTTAATTCCAAGACAAACAAGCAAATGGGACAAGTTGTAACTATACTGTGATATTGGGAAGCAGATTTACTTTCCATACTCTGGACTCCTCATCCCATATACAAAAAATCAGAATGGCCACCTCTCAACATTTATTTTGTTGGTTCATGTCTGACACATCATATGGTGCAATGGGCACCTGCTGTATTGGAGAAATCTGTAGGCTGCTTTCCCTTCTATCAGTAACAGTGCAGATGGACAGCCAGAGAGCTTCTACTTATGCCTGCCCTCTACACAGATTTTTTATTGAGCTAAAGTGGCTCAGAATGTCATGCTTAATGAATGTCTGAGCGGAAAAATAGACCTAACACTATGGCTGCTTAATGGTGGAGATGACTGTGTGCACTTTCAGAAGCTGAGCTATTCTCGGTCATCAGGGAATGGAAGAAGTAAAGCTTCAGGCATTGAAGTGTCTTTCTTCTGAGCTTATTCTATTGCTAATTAGACATAGAGAAAGTCAACTCCAAAACTTCAGGTAATAGATCTTGGGGAAGATTGTTGCCAGCAGGTGGAGGCAGGTGATCCTGCCCCTCTACCCAGCCCTCGGGAGGCCTCATCTTGAGTACWGTGTCCAGTTCTGGGCTCTCCAGTACAAGAGAGACATGGAGCTACTGAGAGTCCAGCGTAGGGCTACAAAGATGATCAGAGGGCTGGAGCATCTACTCTCTGAGGAATGGCTGCGAGAGCTTGGCCTGTTTAGCCTGGGGAAGAGAAGACTGAGGGGGGATCTGATCAATGTGTATAAGTACCTGAAGGGAGGGTGTCAAGGGGACGGAGACAAACTCTTTACAGTTGTCCCACGTGACGGGACAAGAGGCAATGGGTAGAAATTGAACCACAGGAAGTTCCGCCTGAACATGAATGGGAATTTCTTCACTGTGAGAGTGACAGAGCACTGGAGCAGGTTGCCCGGGAAGATTGTGGAGTCTCCTTCTGTGGAGATCTTCAAGGCCCGCCTGGATGCAACCCTGTCTAACATGCTGTAGGTGACCCTGCTGAGCAGGGAGGTTGGACTAGATGATGTCCAGAAGTCCCTTCCAACCTTACTGATTTTATGATTCCTATAGGATTTTCATAGAATCATAAAGGTTGGAAGGGAGCTCTGGAGATGATCTAGTCCAGCCTCCCAAAGAGTTCCTGGTGCTGGTTCCACTGGGACTTGAACCCAGGACCTTCAGCTTGTAAAGCAGATGTGAGAACCACTGCATTGTCCCTGGATTTTCTGGATTTATTTACAAAGTAGAAGATACATCAATCTTCTCCAGCCCATTTTTTTTTCTCTTCCTATAAAGCCCAAAATGTAGCAGGCCAAAACAGTCAGAGATGGAATGGCCCTTGCCTTAACAGCAAAGGCATAAAATTCCCCCACTTTCCATCCCTTAAAAGTAGCTCAGTTGTGAAAACATGATAATAGGATTCCTCTCTCATAGCCTTCTACTATTATTTGTACTTACATTCAGCAAAAACAGCATCTCCTGGCAAGGAGTAATTAGTCATAGTTTAAAAATAAATATCTGTAAATCATCATTTGAGGACTACTATTGCTTGAAAAAAAGGAGAGAAAGCTTTGCCACACATGAGATTACTTCAGTGGAAGTCATGAGAGAAAAGAATATCTTTCTTCCTTTCAACTCTGATTACCTAAAGGCTCAGATAGTTAGGAAAACTTTGTATGCTTATGCAAATTAAACCTTCTTTAGAGGTTAATTGAACACTAATTTTTCTTTTGAAAACCTTCTCAACACTCTACTGAGCATAGTAATTGATAGTAGCAAAGTCTGATGACATAAGCTCAGTCTTTTAATTATTTCTCAAGGCAGATCTTAGCAGATATGTGGATTTGTGAGTTTTCTACTCTATTTTTTTTAATTCTTTCATCCTTGTGATTTACATAAGTGCGTATCCTGCTAAAAATAATAAAAAGAAATAAAAAAGGATAAATGAGCTCTCTTAAATATATTTTAAGCTAAAACATAAAAATTTCATATATGAAAGATTACATTTCATATATGAAAATCTTAATGACATGATGCAATTAAATTTTTATGAATATGGCACTTCGTCAAACGATGGTTTCTGTAGTGGGAGTGGACAGAACTACATAGAACTGAGAGAAAAGGCTTAGGTTATTCTTACTATTTTCCTTTGTTTACTTTTTTGAATATTTTATATAATTTTCGGATTGTGAGAAAAAGGATTAAGTACAAAATTATACATAGTTTTTGCATGGTCTTTTAACTTGTAACATCATCTTACAGTTACAGCAGCAGCCTAATAGAACTAATTATATACTTTGAAATATGAACAAAACAAAATAAATGTCATAAATCGTAGGTTTTACTGATGGTTTTCTATAAAATCAGTCCTCCCAGCAGAGTCTTGTCTCTGGTGGCCAGAACCATAGAAGTGAGAAGGATGATCCTTACCTCAGTAATGCCCCATTCTTTTACTACTAATTCAAATAGGTATGTTAAATGTATTCTTACAACCTACCGTGCTATGTGGAGAGTAGCCACAATCTGATCACATCATCTGCATTTTGTGATACATTTTTTACTGTCTTTTACTGTAAGGCATTATTTACACATGAAGTCCTTATCTATATGATATAGACAGATGATTGATGGAAGAGAACAAACCTTCCTTACAGTGAGCAGTTAGTTGCCTTTTCTTTTTTCTCTGTTATGGAAGATTTGCTTCAAACATTAAATGAATGTATTATTGAACATTTTAAGAAAGGATGTATATTTCTTTATCAGGTATTCTATCCAGAAAGCCAAGAGAAATTCCAATTTTTTAAAGCTATGCAAAAATAGGAACAAGGGTAACTTTGAAAGTAGCCCTCAACTATTTGTGTTCTCACATAAGGGGCTACATTTTAAGCCCAAAATAAATGGTCTAACTTTCCTGAAGCTGAGACAGATTTACACCACTTTAACTGAGATAAGATCTCTTCATATGTTTCTGTCCTAGAAAAATGTCCTTTTCTTGCAGTCGTCCATCAAAACATTGATCTGCAGGAAAGCTTGTGCTATAAAACACAGCAAGCAAACAGATCAGAACATTTCTATCAGTTTTATTGTGCATCGCAGCAATTACTCTTGCTGTCAAGAGAAATAAAGTTTGATATCCTTAAAGGTTAAATGTGTCAAA
>NW_028186386.1:566174-590848 GCF_003343005.1 Rhea americana
GAGGAGAGGAGAGGAGAGGAGAGGAGAGGAGAGGAGAGGAGAGGAGAGGAGAGGAGAGGAGAGGATGTAGGCTGAAATTCTATTTGCAGATGCCAGTAGGATAAGTAAGAATCTAACTTTTTCACTGGAAGTAGGATAATAGTATGGATAGTCCTTGGGGGGATAGAGTGTGTACTTTTTTGTGTACTCTCGTTAAGTGCAAAAAAATACACAGATATGACTACCTCTTGGGTAGTTCCCACTATTAGGGCTTGTGTAGCTATTTATTAAAGTTGTCTTTTCCCCATGTTCAACTCCCATATTGGTTAGTTATCTCTGCCTACTTTAGTTTTATTTTTAGTAGAGGATTTGTGAATGTTAGCTGAACCGATTTGGGAAACTGGTGACCATTTCAACATCCAGCCTCTTTTCCTTAGCTTGGAAATGTGCTTTTCCTCCAGGAACAAAGGAAGTCATGATACAAGCCAGTTTGAACAGTTGAAGAAAAGAAATATTTTTTGCAATTCTTTTAAACATTTTCTTTATTTCCTCTTATTTTTATTTTACTTTTCATATTTTGACATTAAAAAAAAAAAAAAAAAAAAAAAAAAGGTTTTAAGCTGATGGACAAAATGGAGCCATAATGTTGAATGAAAAAGTTAATAGCTCTCGCTAGCTGTTAGGATTTCTGCTCTTTCACTTTACTTTTGTACAAGTACAGATTCACTAAAATTGTGCTTTCCAACTTCTCCTTCAGGGGCCTATTATAGCTGAGGCACACAGYCCAAGCTAATAAGCTCTATCACTCTTTGGGACAGGTTGTGAGGGTAGTGGCAGCAGTCCTAGCCTAGAGAGCGGCAGGAAAAGGATTCATCAAGGTACAGAGCATTGCACTTATTCTCAGCTGAAGAATAACCAGAGAAAGATTGCAAACTTTCTACTGGTAGCACTTCTGAAGGAACCTGTAGCAGCCTGTGCACAGTCCATGCAAACTAGTCTTCAGGTAACGGTGAAGCTGGTATGCAGCAGCTGTGAATGGGTGTGGTCTCTGCCTCCTGCTTACTGTAGCCATTTGGTTATATACCATGTAACTTCCGCATTTACACTAGATGGAAACAACCATTCCCATCAAACTCATTGAGATGTCCAAAAGATTTTTTTTTCCATCAATTTCTTTAACATATTATATATTTCTATAATGAAAATACAAACAATGTGGTTTTAGCTCAAAAACTACTTGAAACTCACAGGATTCAAACAGTGTTGTGTATCCATGCTTGTTTTCTTCATTACTTCTGTCTGTTTCACTTACTAGTAATAAACAAAGAACAGCGTCCAAAGGAAAATAATAGATTTCATTCGGGATGTTTAAATTGTTTAGAATAAAGCAGAGAAACATAAAGACGAAAACAAAGGTCAGCAAAGGGCAAATGGCTCTGTTTAAATCTATGAGGTAATTCAAACCCAACTAATTTCACAAATACCAACTGTGTCTAGCTTGGTGAATGCTGAATAATGCTGCATTTAGGTTTTGAAGAAGAGAACTTTTTACTATATAACCATAACCATAGCTGTATCGTAGTAGAAACATTAGTTTATATATCTGGCCTGTCTTAGAGCAATTTAAAAGAATGATATCTTAGGCATTTAATAACAAAGAATTTTTACAGACGTGCATTCAATAAGAAGTTAATATTTTTGGTTTCCAAAAGTGTTTTGTAGTCACCATCACTGAAGCATCCATTAAGTTTATAAAAGCTTCTGAYGGCTTAGAACTGTTAAGACATTAAGAAGTTATTCTGAGAAGCAATAATTACAAAAATGTGCAGGAATATACAAAGAATACTGTATAGGCTGATAGAGTTTTAATGAAAATTAGGAGACAAAAAAGTTTGATAGTCTCCATACTCTAGTCTCCAAAAATAGGTTTGTGATTGTACTGTTGTTGTTTCACTAACATATGCTAAAATCTGCAGTAAATATGTATAGCATCTTGGTTGACACTGTGTTGATTAAAAGCCTTAATTCAGTATATAGGTATGTATATATCTGCTGATAAAGAATGGTATAGTTAGAGCTAAGCTACTATTTACTTTTTGGATGAGTTTTAGCTTGTTTCATTGTATTTTTAATTCATTTATTTCAGTACTAAATGTAATTAGCATTACTTSTACCAAAACCAAAAAATATAAAGGTCCCTGGAATACTGAGAGATCAAATGGAGGTGCAAATATGCCAATTAACATTGTTTTCTTTTTGCCCAATAATCTTAATTTGCATGCAATGTTTCTCTTCCTTTCTCACCTCCAGGGAAAATCAAGCAAAGACAGAGGAGAGTAGACAGGATAATGTATCTGTACAACAAGGACAGTAGAGCACAAGTAGGGAAATAAGAGTTTCTATTCCTAAACTCAAGGATTAGGTGATATAGGGAAAAAACAGCTTGAATATTAAAATATAAGTTATTATTTTTCTTCAATATTCCCAAGAGAATGTATCAAGTTCCTTTACTATAAAATATAACCAAAGCTGAGGGCAAATAGTTCAAAGAAGAATTTTTGCTGCAATTGGTTGTAGCTGCCTTAAGACTTGAATACCAAATATGTAATGACTAGTCTGGGAAAGTGGTGAAGAAAGTAAGCAGCTCTCTTACTTGCTAAGCACTCCTACTTTAAATGATCACTTGATTCTTCAGTCAGCACAAAAAAAATCTCTCTCTTAACTAATTAACTCTATTTGGACTAACCACTGATTTCAAGACAGTGAATACTGACCAGAAGCACATCAGAGACTCAGATTTTGGTGGAAATTGAGACATAAAGACATAGCAACATTTCTGTGGTCTCTAGCTGGTTTCGAAGCAGTMTTGCAGTAAGAATTATATCTGTTCTGAAGAGGAGGAATATGGTGGTGCCAAAAAGTAGGCTGAAGGTTTGCACATTGATGCATAAGATTGTTTCTCTGTCTCTGAACTGAAGACCTGAACAGAAAAAAACTTGAAACAGGTTGATGAATGGTAATTGCTTACCTTCTATCTTATTATTCATATTGTGAAATGAATGTTATGCCCTGTCACAGATATAGACAAGATTTCTCTTAAGTTTCAGGAAGAAAACAGAACAGAGCCAAGTTATATTCTCCTAGAAAGCCTGATATTTTATGCATGTACCCCATTTCTCAATTAAATCTGTGCAGCAAAGTTTGCATCACTTCTAGTGATAAATATGCCTTCAACCACATGGTGCTATCTGAGCCTGCAGTACTTCAGTACCATCTGAATCATAAATCATAACAACATTGGGTTATAATTTAGATGAATGAACTATGTAAATTTGCCTCCTCTTTTGTATAAGTAAAGAAAGATCTACTCTGCTTACAAACAGCAGATTTGGCATAGTTAAATCAGACTAATCTCCATATTCCAGTAAAGGGGGGACATACCTACTACTGTAATCTCAGTATAGCATGTCATCTTACTAATGTGGCAGTACTTACATGTATTTTCTCTTCCCAGTTTCCTCAGTCTGTTCAGACTGTTTGAATTCTTCCAAAGTAAGTGCATCAAGAGTTGTCATGGAAGTCTACCACTTGTAAAATTTATGTTGCCTGAAGTATGAGATTTAGTATTTGCAGCACCAACTGGAGTGGGTGCAGGGTAGGCCACAGAGACAACAGAGCTGGAGCTGTGTGAGGGCAGGCTGAGAGGCTGGCGTCAATCAGCATGGAGCTTCAGGGCACCTTGCAGCAGCCCGCGCTGCCCCTGGTGCTGCAGTCCTGCATGACCCTGTGATTCTATAAAGAGCAGTCTGGCTCATGGTAATGAAGAAAAATCCGTTCCACATTAAATATATCAAGTTGACTTACATATATCACATTCAAACGGTGTGCTTTTGCTTGCCTTACTTATCTTGGGACCAGAAACTGGCATCAGACTTAGGCATAACACTTTGTGTTTTCTATGTGTATTTGTGTTGTACGCCTCATCTAATTGTCTAAGATTATAAACTCTTCTTTCTATATACATTTATGAAACTAGTGCATGAATACTCGATCTTTTGTTATTGTAAATAATGAATCTGGAAAGTACACTTAAGTGAGAGTACTCACCACCAGATTTAGTTGAGATTTTTTTTTGTAAGACCGTTTTTCACTGTTAACAGTGACGTTTGCTCAATGATAGAAAAATCTGTTTTCACTAACATCTACCTTTTATCTGTTAATTGTAAGTCTCTAGAATTTTTGTTCTATTGTAAGCTAAATTTCTCATTGTCTATTCTGGATTCAAATTTACAGACCTTGATCATTTCAAGAGACCAAGATCATTTCAATTATAAAAATCCTTATCTCTAATAATGAAACTAATTCTCCTTTGAACTTAAACTAGAAAAAAAAAATGGAAGTTTTGTTGCCTTGAAGCTCCTACAATAATATCCTTCTCATAAATGTGCTTTAGATACTTTAAATTTATATATTCCTTTTATGTCTAATATTTATATTCCCAAGCATCAAAAATACTTCTCTTAAGTAAATAACCACAAAATACAACACACATTTGCATTACTTTGACAAGTACACAACCAAGTTATTCGAATGGTGCATATTTGTCATCCAGTTTTAAAATATAATGATACTGATAGAAAGCATAACTCATAAATGGAAATGGCATTTTTTAGAATATTATTTTAACTTACCTTTCCACAAGAATTGCTCAGAAATTTTCTGCCAATAACTTTCAAGGAAAAGTTAACTTTGCAAATTTGAAATTAAGAACCAAAGAAAAATAAGTCTGAAAGATTTCTTTGGTCGCTTAAAAACAGCATGTATCTTAGCAAAACTAAAATAAAATTGTTTTATTGCAGTGTGACTCTGGTGTTGCTAGGTTAACACAGCTTGAACACTCCAACTAATTTGATTCAACTGAATCAAAATTTTAATCACTGAGTCACTGTGACAATAAACTTCATAAATCTTTATTATGGCATGCTGCACTTATTTCTGAATATTTGTGAACATTTGCAGTTTTAGACACAACTACGAAAATGGTATCCTGCTTATGTCAGTGTCCTTTTTTGGTGATAAGGTATAAGGCTGCCTTGCAGAAATTTTGGAAGGATGTAGTTATCTGTTAAGTATTAATGATTAGATTCAATAGATTAGTACTTGTTTAGCTATCTTGTAGATTTTGTATGTAGGAAGCGATTTAAGTCACTGAAAGATGCCTAGTCTATATTTTACTGTGGTTGAAATCAAGACTTGAGAGTGACTTACTCACTTTTTTTGCAAAAATACACAATATAATCTTCCATAATACTGACATTTTCAGTGAATATATAGGAACAATGATCAAATTAATTCTATTTAACATTCTTCTCCTTGTTATCTATAGCACAGTATCAGTTTTGCTATTTTATTTTCCTGGTAGAAACAAGTAGAAACAATCTGCTTCATTTATGTAGATTTCTTCCCCCTTGTTTTATATCATTTGTGATCACATATAGCTTTCTTTTCACTTATCAAAAGCCTAAAATGCCTGAAGACATTTTATTTGCCTAACAGGGGAAAATTGAAGGGAGTTAATAGCTCCAAGGAAACAAAATCAGCTTGCCCTGTTGTTTTCCTGTTTGTAAACATTTTAGCGTTCATTGCTAAAGGGATAGCATTAGGGATCCTTTTTTTTTTTCTGTTGCTAATCTGCATTTTGATAAAATGTAAGCATTAGGATCACGTATGGGAATAGTTTGTCTGACATGAAATGATACACTGGCAAGTGCTCTTGGAAACCCTGGACCCTTTTGAAACATGATCCCCTAACTGATGTGGCAAAACTGAAATTCTTCAGTAAATACATTTTCAAGTTTTAATCAAGGCATGGTGTATTTGGCCTAGGAAAATATAGGTTTTAAATGGTTAGAGTGCCCTTACTCTTCTCATTTACTGCTGCTTCTTGCATGTTCCACAGCCTTACAATCTGTAATATCAACCCTTCCACTGCTTAGTAAAGAAAGATTTCAGTACTTAAATTACCCACATAAAAAACATTTGTGCACACACACATACTGAATCCATCATTTAAATAATTATCTGTGAGTTATTTTCTCTGTTACTGAAATCTGTAACTCAAAACAATCTGCTCCTGCTGATAGTTCCGATTCTTCCACATCTGTTAATTCAAAAAACTATCACTTTGACATCTATATAAATCAGTATTATTTATTAGTAATTGATTTGATTTTGTTGCTCCCAATGACTCTTATTTATCATTTATTTCCAACACCAAGGGCATTATTAGAAGAAAAGCAGCATTGACTCTCAGTGTGAGTTAGGTTCATAGTCCGTATTTTGATATTACTACAATAAGATACTGAGCAGGAATTTGGAAAGTAATAATAAAGCTTACAACCAATATCATTTCTATTCAATGTTAGATGTCTCATTTTCAAAGCAGTAACTTTCTGATTTATTTATGAATGTCATTCGAATTAAAATATTTTGAGCAAAACTTTTAAAACTTTTATAAAGCAATTAGAAAATTAGTAAAAAAGAAACTTTCCATAGAAAGTCTTGATTCTAAATCTCTGTTCAAAAACTTCCTTCAAAAAGAGTTCAACTCACTGAGGGAAAAAAATTACCAGCATAAAATGTATTGATTTGTAAATGTTGCCTTGGGGGTCAAATGTACTAAATAATTCACAATCTCATATTTTAGTTCTTTTAGTTCTTCCCTATATAAATGATGAAATCTCAGTTTCACCTAAGCTGAGATTTGTATTCATTGCAGAAGTGTTTACATAACTCCAGGCAAAAATTAGGGTCAAGATGTATAGCATCTTCTGTATATAGCCTATAAAAGTGCTCCATAGGGCAACAAAAGATAGCGCAACTTTACAGGTTTGTTAGAAGAAAAATCAAATATGACTTCTACTAAACTAACAGGTTTTCTAGAGACATTCTTCATTAATAAGGAATTGTAAAGCCTATTGTAATGATATTACCATAGTGATGGAAGTTACTATGAAAGCAATTTACATAGCAAGCCAGACTTTTATACAAACATATTTCTCCAATAGGATAGCAATGTTTAGAAAGTCAAAATGTATAGCAGGTAAAAGAAAATAGATTTTTTAATTAGAAATGATTGTTTGTAGACTTCTTGAGGCTCATACTTCCGCTCACTATACCATCCTGCTTCTGCCAGGTTGTCTTAAACTAAATGAGGTGAATAACTGCTTTCTTTTCTTTTTTTCTTTTCTTTTCTTTCTTTCTTTCTTTTTCTTTCTTTTTTTTTTTTTTAATCAGTAAAACCCGTTGCTTTAAACTCTGATTTGTATTTAAGAAAACTTGAAATTCTATACATTTTTCCTGGCTCATCACAAATGACTCTGATAAAAATTAGAAATGTTAGAAATGCTCACTGGAGCCACAGCCATGGTGATAAAAATAACTGACTTTAACCAATAATCCCTTGAACTAATATATCCATTCATAACCATACAAATTGTTAATTTTTGCAGGTATATGGACCAAGTGGATTGTATTTCATTTTTTTGATTTTTAATTTTCAAAATATAATTTTATTTCAAAAAACCTATAAACCTGTAATGAAACTCTGAAGTACCTCTGATTTTTATGAGCATCATGAAATGAAGAAAAGGCTTCCAAAATTCTAATTTAGACTACATGCAGGTAAAAAAAAAATCAGGGAAAACCCTTTAATGCTTTTTTTTCTTAATGAGTGGCACTGTAATAAAAATCTGGAAAAAATATTTAAATGTAGAAAATTACATTCTTGTAGTTCTCAGTTTTTTATCTATATTATTCAACCAAATTATTTTTGTATTTTTGGAGGCCTCAAGCACATATAATGAAGTGGTAACAGCATTGTCTTTTTCTGTGTTTGAGGAAGAGGGAGTAACAGAGCTAAATGATCCTGCCCAAGTCACTTGCTACTAACGACACTGCAGCCGGAGTGTGGTGTCCAAGTTTAGGCTCCCCAGCACAGGACAGACACAGATGTACTGGAAAGAGCCAGAGCAGGGTCACCAAGATGGTCAAGGCTACAAGAAGAGGCGAGTGGCTGATTAACACCTTTACAGCTTCTACTTTTTAAACAGGTAATTACTTCTTGAGAAGACAATGTTGTCTTTTCTCTGTTCATTAATGGTGAACAGGTTACTAAATTGCATGTAAAAATAGTTCTCAAGATGTTACCCTGCTGGAACTATATTAACGGATTGAAACTATGCTTGTTAGAAACAAAAAAAAAAAATCTATAGAATAAAAACAGGTGCAGAATAAAAACAGATGCAGAATAAAAACTTCCCTAGGTGCAGGGTCACCTGGGGAAAAATAACTCTCTATACCAGTACAAGCTGGAGGCTGATCTTCTGGGAAGCAGCTCTGCAGAGAAGGACCTGGGAACGCTGGCGGATAACAGACTGACCACGAGCCAGGAAGGCCAATGGTCTCCTGGGGCGCATTAGGAAAAGCATTGAGAGCAGGTCAAGGCAGGTGACCCTGCCCCTCTCCTCAGCCCTGTTGAGGCCTCACCTTGAGTACTGTGTCCAGTTCTGGGTTCCTCAGTACAAGAGAAACATGGAGCTACTGGAGAGAGTCCAGCAAAAGGCTACAAAGATGATCAGAGGGCTGAAGCACCTGCCCTATGAGGAAAGACTGCGAGAGCTCAGCCTGTTTAGCTGGGGAAGAGAAGACTGAGGGGGGGATCTGATCAATGTGTACAAGTACCTGAAGGGAGGGTGTCAAGGGGATGGGGACAGACTCTGATGAGTTGTCCTGTATGACAGGACAAGAGGCAATGGGCAAAAACTGAACCAGAGGAAGTTCTGCCTGGATATGAGGAGAAACATCTTCACTGTGAGAGTGATGGAGCACTGGAAGAGATTGCCCAGCGAGGCTGTGGAGTCTCCTTTTCTGGAGATATTCAAAATCTGCCTGGATGCAACCCTGTCTACAGGTGGCCCTGCTTGAGCAGGGAGGTTGGACTAGATGATATCCAGGGGTCCCTTCCAACCTCAACCATTCTGTGTGATTTTCTTATTTATATGAGTGTAAATCTAGAGACTCATTCAGATTTTTTGCAAAAGAGTACAGTTCTTGAGGGAATTGAATTGGTGTGCCTGCAAGGATTTACTGTGTTGATATAAATATATATGACAACAAAGTGTTTGCAGATAACAGGTAATTCAGCTGGGACCTTATTTGTATTTGACTAACTGAATATTTTGGAAGTTTGCTGGAAAGAGCATAACTACATTTAAGCAAAATACAATTTCCCATCCTCTAAAACTTCAAAGATGAGGATAATGAAAAAAAAAAAGAACAAACAAACAAACAAACAAAAAACAGAAGAACCCACAGTTGTTTGAAGACCCTTGAATAAGAAGTGGCTACAGTAGCTACTTGGAATCTTGGAGACTGCCAGAACTAGGTCTCTGAATGGAAGTTGCCTATATACACATCAAACCTTAAACAACTAGTTTTCTTACTGTTTATGACTGCCTTTCCTTTTAACAGTAAATTTCATCCTTTATTTGAATATTGGCTTAGTTGAAATTTCTATACTCTCCTGAAAATTGTATTTCTCTTCTTTCATAATAATTTTCTTTGAAAAATAAGTCCAGCTGTGCTGGTTCCAGCATTAATTCAATAGTCTCTAATGGCTTAGTGTATCTTCAAGATTGGTAGACCAATATCTCCTATTTAGAAGATATCTGTTTTTGAGAGAGCTGCTTCATAAGAAACTGATTGTTTTAAAGTAAAGAAAAGATGACATACTCTCATAGACACTCAGAATGTTCCTAGACTTTATATGCATTAAGTTCAATAGAATACATTTGTCAAGTCTTTTGGCAGACAAGCCAGAATAAACCATGAAGAGTAGATGGGAGAGTATCTCTGGAGCTGCTATCTCAGTGCAGATGTTCGTATGTTACAAGAGAATTATTAAGAAATTCTGCAAAATCAAGTTATTCTATCAAACTAATATCTAGAATTACTGTCTTTTTTTTTTTTTAGTTGTCATCTTTTCTTCCATTCCATTTCTTTCCACACCATTCTTGAGTACTGAAGAACAAACACTGCCCTCAAACTGAGAATTTTTTTCCAGATTACTGAAGTATCTTTCTTCTTCACTAGGATAAGTTCAGCAAATACTTTTGACCAAAGAAATATTCATAAAAATTTTAATCTATTGTAATTCAGTAGAATAAATTATTATAGTTACTGAAATGACTGATGCAAATAAAATGAGGCAGGCATTCTTGATGAGTCTGAAGCTTGATTTATGCTAGGTATACTAATTAGAAGAAGGTAGACTATTTATCTTTACAGAAAACTTTAAAGAGAATTTAGGTTGTTTTCAAGTCAAAATAGAGTTCTTTTGACTAAATACTGCTTGACTAAAGAAGAGCTTTGAAGAACATTTTCTACTGTGTACTGCATGTATGCATTTCTTGGTGATTGAAAGACGTATTTTTGTCTGTCTGTCATTTACCAGCAAGTGAACTTGGAATATTTAACATTTTTATTGTGGTGCAGGCAACAGGATAAAGTCCAGTACAAGCAGAAATCACAACTATACTTTAGATGTTGTAGACCTCATAAACACTTAATTCTTTTCACAAACTTTACATAAACATTTTCATAAAAGGCCTGTATTCCTCAACAAAAATAAATAAATAAATACAAACACAAAAAATAAAAAACATAGACTTACCCAGAAAAATATAAGAAAATTGTTTATTTGAATGATCATAGTTCAATAGTTTTCCTTCTTCTGAGGCTGCTGAGATGCAACCTGATGATAGTAGCATCCCTGTCTCTTACCTGACTGTGAGAGGGTGTCTCCTCAGAGAAGGCACTGCCCCAAGGTGCACTAAGTTCCTTCACAGGTGTTCAGTGCTTCTCTATCCAATCATCCTTGGATTAATTTAAAACATGATATATGTTTTCCTAAGAACCAATTATTAACCGCTGACCGATCAATATTTTTACGTACTTCCAGGAAGGTTTTAAGGAAAATATTTAGCTGCCTCAATAGTGAAAACATATTAAATATGCAGTGAATAATGGGTCACAGCTAAGTATTTTATACTGTAATGAAACACCCATTTTTTTCAGATYTGACAGCAGTCATGGACAGCAGACATGGTGCCATCTGACTTTTAAGGAGATCTCCCCACTAATCTCACTTTCTCCTGTCAAAACAGGTGGCACAATATGGCCCAAAGTGCATTTATTATATGATAGTAAGATTACATTTGCTTTAACTGTTCTCTTTTTTTAACTTGAAGTGTTTGTATTAGTATAACTGATGTACCTGCTAATTATTTTGTCACAAAGGAACTTGAGCTCTTTCTGGTTTGTCTTGTAGTCATTTTAAAATTACCTTTTGCTGAAGTTAACATTCTGCTAACCCAAGGTTTTAACATCTTTCAGTAAAATTCAATTGTATTTTACTGCTTTTGTATTTGCATGCATACAATATTGTCATTCTGATACAAGCTTCTGGACAGGCCTGAGGCTAAGTCTTTAAAAATGTATACAAAATAAGTTCATTGATTTAAGTGTGCTAGGGAGTAGCCCAACTTTTATTTATGTTTAGCATTGTATTATTTTAAATCACTAGACATCTCTTTATCAATGTTATGAACACTTATAATGTATTTTTTTTCCTCTGTGCACAGTTTAAACAGCATACAAACAAGTTGTTCTCTTTGGAATTCCTGTGCTAAATGTATTAGCTTCTTATTTAAACCATTAACTAAAGATGGCTACTTGAAGAGCATTCATGTCTTGGTACTAATTAGTACAGACTAAGAAGCCTTATATGTATAGAGCAATAACAGGTATCTTATACAACACTAAATGTAGCCAACTGATCTGAGTTTTCTCAAAGAAATGATCTGTATTACTATACTCATCATCTAGATACTATCATTTCTCTGGTATGTACAACTGATCATGAGTACAGTATATTCACAGCAGATGTTTTATGCATATAGCAATTGGAAGACCAAAAGGGTTTTGGCAGGGGATGTTAAGGACAACAGGAAGGGCTTCTTCAAATACATCAGCAGCAAGAGGAGGACTCGGGAAAATGTAGGCCCACTACTGAATGGCGCAGGGGCTCTGGTGACAAGGGATACAGAGAAGGCAGAGTTACTGAATGCCTTCTCTGCTTCAGTCTTCACTGCTAAGGGCAGCCCTCAAGAATCCTGCAGTCTGGATGTGAGGGAGAAAGTCCAGAGAAGCAAAGACTTTCCTTTAGTTGAGGAGGAAAGGATTAGAGATCTTCTGGGCAGGCTAGACGTCCACAAATGCATTGGCCCAGATGGGATRCACCCACGGGTACTAAGGGCGCTGGTGGATGTTGTTGCCAGGCTGCTCTCCATCATCTTTGAAAGGTCCTGGAGAACTGGAGAGGTGCCTGAGGACTGGAAGAAAGCCAATGTCACTCCAGTCTTCAAGAAGGGCAAGAAGGAGGACCCAGGCAACTATAGGCCAGTCAGCCTCACCTCCATACCTGGAAAGGGCATGGAACAGCTCCTTCTGGATGTCATCTCCAGAMACATGGAGGACAAGAAGGTGATCAGGAGTAACCAGCATGGGTTCCCCAAAGGGAAATCCTSCTTAACCAATCTGAGAGYCTTCTCTGATGGAATGGCTGGATGGGTAGATGACGGGAGAGTAGTGGACACTGTGTGCCTTGACTTCAGCAAGGCTTTTGACACTGTCTCCCAGAACATCCTCCTAGACAAGCTCAGGAAGTGTGGGTTAGATGAGTGGACAGTGAGGTGGATTGAGAAGTGTCTGAAAGGCAGAGCTCAGASMRTTGTCATCAGTGGCGTGGAGTCTAGCTGGAGGCCTGTGGCTAGTGGTGACCTCCAGGGCTCTATACTGGATCCCATCTTGTTCAACTTCTTCAACAATGACCTGGACGAGTGGATAGTGTGCCTTCTCAGCCAGTTTGCAGATGCTACCAAGGTGGGAGGAGTGGCTGACACACCTGAGGCCTGTGCTGCCCTTCAGAGAGACCTGGGCAAGCTAGAGAGCTGGGCAGAGAGGAACCTCCTGAGGTTCAAGAAGGGCATGTGACGAGTCCTGTACCTAGAGAAAAATAACCCTAGGCACCAGGATAAACTGGGGCTGACCTTCTGGGAAGCAGCTCTGCAGATAAAGACCTGGGAGTGCTGGTGGATGACAGATTGACCATGAGCCAGCAACATGTCCTTGTGGACAAGAAAGCCAATGGTATCCTGGGGTATATTAGAAAGTGTTGTGAGCGGGTCGAGGCAGGTGATCCTGCGCCTCTACTCAGCCCTGGGGAGGCCTCATCTCGAGTACTGTGTCCAGTTCTGGGCTCTCCAGTACAAGAGAGACATGGAGCTACTGGAGAGAGTCCAGCATAGGGCTATAAAGATGATGAGAGGGCTGGAGCACATGCCCTATGAGGAACAGCTGCGAGAGCTGGGTCTCTTTAGCCTGAAGAACAAGAGACTGAGGGAGGATCTTATCAATCTGTACAAGTGTCTGAAGGAGGAGTGTCAAGAAGTTGCGGACAAACACTTGTCAGTTGTCCCACATGATGGGACAAGAGGTAATGGGCAAAAACTGAACCAGAGGAAGTTCTGCCTGAATGTGAGGAGGAATTTCTTCCCTGTGAGAGTGACAGAGCACTGGAAGATGTTGCCCAGCAAGGCTGTGGAGTCTCCTTCTCTGGAGACGTTTAAGGCCCGCCTGGATGCAACCCTGTCTAACATGCTGTAGGTGAGCCTGCTTGAGCGGGGCGGTTGGACTAGACGATCTCTGGAGGTCCCTTCCAACCTTACTGATTCTAGGATTCTATGATTCATCTTCTAAGTGAGAGGTAAAATATTCACAGCTCTGTTCCCATGCTCAAGTATACACATTACTTTCTCCATCTTCCTTTTTCAAGGTCTCACATGGTTATCTGAGTGTCATAAATTCATTGAAGAAGGTGTTTAAACCAAGGTTTCCCACATGCCAAGTAAAAGATCACAAATAGCTAGATTTCCAGAATACAGGAAAACAGTATTCAAACAATCTCCACTTTCAACTTCTTCTTCTTCTTTTTTTTTTTTTTTTTTTTTTTTTTTTTTTTTTTTTTTTTTTTTTTTTTTTTTTTTTTTTGTGTGTGTGCGTGCAAAATGTTCATATTAATAGCAGTAAAGTACTTTTTATGGAAAATAAGGTGGACTTTTACAGCAGACTGAGCAATTTTCCAGCCAAGAACTAATAGACTTAATAATATTAAATGGTATTTGTAGCATCTGTGATTATTTTTATAAAGTTTCCAAAGTAATTTAGAGCATAAAGTTTAAAGATTCTTCCATCTGTGAGGAAGATTGAAAAAAAGAATTATTATCTCCTGTATTTCAGCAGCAGATGAAGTAGTAAGATTCTAATTGTTAGTTCATAGTCATTTATTTTACAGAGCACTTTCAAAGGTATCTTCTAACTTCCTACAGTTTCAGCAAAATAATTCCATGTGTTGGAATGAGACTAGTTCAGTTTGCAGCTGGAACTTGGCAGCTTTTCAGATGGGTCAGAAGTCACATAACACAGTATCAGAAATTGAATGATAAACACTATTCTAAAATAGCCACTTGGTCAGAAATCTTGCCATCAATTTTAAATGGCATTTCTACCAGGAACACTGCAAATCACATCGATTTCCTTGCTGAGAGTTCTATTGACTTAGTTTGTCACAGTCTATTCAGGTTGGTGTGCACTGGAGCATATTTGAAAGGCCCTTCATCTCAGCTACAATATATTATTTAAAAATGTCAAGCCTGTTTTGCTGTTGCTAGAAAATAAATGATTCTGTCTGAGCTCCTAACATGCACACAGAATCTTTTTTCACTAATTTCCTTAAATTATGTATTTCATTGCTGTCTACTGCAGAAACCAGGGTATTACATCACTCTTTTCTTAGCTTAATATTTTCCTATTCCACTTCCCTCATTTACTGTAGCTTTGAAATGCACAGTCCATAGGCCCACCTCTAGTAAAGACGTGTTTGGCTTTTATTTGGCAGTAACACTGGACATACTGTTAGGCATGTCTCTCATTAATCTTAGCAAAAGAGAAAAGTAACATGCACACTCCATAGGTATATCTTTAAGTCATCATTCTGCAAAAATGACCACTATGGAGTGTTTCTCTGAAGTAGGACAGTATATTACTGTTACATGAAGCATTTTTGCCTTACAGCTGTGTCCTTACATGAGGTTCTTACCAGATACCCAAGGAAGAAAAGGACATTCAGGACTGCAAGTCTTCTTACATCCCATTAGCAGCCCTATAGAAAGGATACCCTTCCTTATGGCATCTACATGATAGTGTACACATGCTAGTTACAACTGTCTAATCTGGTGGTTGTTTTTCAAGATGATATTAACCAGATATGAAGGGAGTAGAAAGGACAGAAATATATGACACTGCCCCTGATATTCTTCCAGACTGACTATTCTCATCCATAGCACTTCCTGCGAATCTTCTATGCACCCAAGGACCCCAAATATTTTTTTTTTTTTCCAAGCACTTGAACCTCTGTAGGCTTCAATTCTTAAGCAATAGGTCCTCCATGTCCTTGAATGAAAAATCTTTGTTTTGAACTTGACTCCTACTACCTTTATTTGATGATTCTTGTTCTTACATTGGAAGAGACGCTGAGCAGCTGATCTTCGTCCAGGCCTCCTATGACTCTGGAGTGTCTCTCTCAGTTGTGTCTCTTCATCTCCACAAATCATCTTTTTTCTTCTGCCCAAAGAGTTCTAGCTTATTTAGTCATTCTTCATACAGTAGTTTTGTACTTTCTGATCATCTGTCTTTAGAAGTTATTTCACCCTTGCAGACTTGCAAACCTATGGACTGGGCACCACGTGGTTCTGTTAAAAAGCTTTGGTATTCATTATGTCATTTATTCCTTAACATCTGCTGCTAGTTCATTTACAGATATATTCTTCAATGAAGAATGAAGAAAAGCTCCTAAATGGGAAGGATTTTTGTTTGCTTTTTGTTTGCTGTTTTTCTCCTATGAGAAAAAAAAAAAAAAAAAAAAAAAAAAAAAAGAAAAAGAAAGAAAGAAAGAAAGAAAAGATTCACTACAAAGGTCTTATCTTCTCTGAATGTTTCTTTTACACTGTGTTAACCAACTGGCTCTAGAGGCACTCTGGCAGGTCTTCTAATCATGATGTGTTTGAAGGACATAACAAAAAGAAAAAAAGGGAAAAATAATGAAAAAACAACCAGCAAAATAAAGCTGGTTGTTTTTCATTATTTTCTCCTTTTTTTCTTTTTCATTTAGTTACTGGAGTTTATGATTTTTTTTTTATTTTATTTTTTTAACTGGAAACAACTTGAATTTTTTGAAGGATGCCTTTCTGCTTCAGATTAGCCCTATTTGCCTTTCTGGAAAGCCATTCTAGCCATTCTGAGATGGTCAATATCTTTGGACTTGATTTGGATCTCATGAGATCTCCTGAACACAGAAGATTTACTCTACCTGAGTGGGTCTATTTCAAAATTTTTATTGGCTTGTTTTGTTTGCTTGTTTGTTTGTTGTTTCTATCTTAGTATTACAATAATGAAATTAATTCCTTGCACCATTTTTATGGTATACTTACCGTTTTTTCGTTTAGGGGCAAATAATCACTTTTCCCATATTGTTTCTAAGATTTCTAGTACACATGTAGAAGAATGTATGCTATTGCTTTGGTTTTCTTGTTTCATATAATTTAAATAGAACATTGTTTTCCACTTCTTATCTATTTCTACTTGCTGATCTGCTTCTACCTGAGAACACAGAACTTTGCACTTTTACTAATAATAGAAGAAGTATTTCAAACTGAGTAGTCTTTTCTGAAGTCAACAGTCCCTTTACACATTCCCTGTTATCAAAGTTCACAAACATGCAAAGGGAGAAAGGGTATTTTTAGTGTTTCAACCCAAAGATCTGTAGTCTGTTTTGAGAAAACAATGGGCCAGTGGCAGAAGGATAGAGTTATATTGGATAAAATGAAGGCAAATGTATTTTCAGAAGAGCAGAATTTCTTAAGTATCTGAAATGTTTTAGAAAAGAAGATATGCTGGAGAAAAAATTAAAAATTATTCAGACCAAGAAAGTTCTTGCAGGTCACACCCAGGCAGAAAGCATTTGGAGAAAAAAGACCAGCAAAGTAATGAACAGTGTCAGATCACAGGAGATGAGGGAGAGGTTGGGTATCATACAGCTCATTGCTAYAGCTAGTGTGGTCTCTCTCTGCTTCAGATTAGAAGGTTCCTACTACCTTACGGACTCTGAACTATTTTCCCCTGTCTTCAGATCTGGTGGACATCTGCAGTATTGCTTACTTAAAATTTCTTATATGCATGAAAATTTCAGGCTGAAAATCCAGCTTGGCAATATGTGAAACTCATCTCTCACTTGCAGTTCAAGTGGAGAGCTTAGCTACCACCTATCTAGCCTTCAGAAGCTGAGCTTGCAGCACATTTTCTATCATACTGTCTTTTCTACTTCCTTACTCCTTATATTCCAAACTATCATTTCCTTGTGTACAACAATGTTTTAAAATTAAATATTTGAAACATTTTTCAAATGCATCAAACTTCTCATTATCTTGTAAATAAAAATGTATGGTTGTGGAAAAGTTACAGCCTATACAATATTACATATGATGCAATCTGGGCAGCATACTTTGTAAGTTACTGCAATATTGGGTTGTTTTCTGAAGTCTTATTTTTACAATAAAAGAATGTTTGAAAAAATATAGTTCTAGCATAAGTTAGCATGTCCAAAAAGTGAAGGAGTTTTATTTCATTTTTAATGTGAAACTATAGTTGTCATTTTTTTTCATTTTTTTTCCCCCTGTATGGCTTCTCCTCAGAAACATTCAGGAGAAACACGAAAAATCATTGGGTAATCCTCACTCTACTTTTGCAATCTTCTTTTCATGACCATGTGACTTCTACAATGACTTAAAATGTTACTGATTCCTAGAAACACGTCCCAAGATGATACGAAATTTAATTCGCCAAGCTGTGATTTAAATGCAGTATGACTTAAATTGCAATAGGTGTAGATTTTTCAAGTAGCTCAGAAAGCCAATCACTAGTCTCCTATTTCCTCTTCTTAATGATCTTCCTCTTTCTCACATTTCTTCTTCCTATTGCTTTGAGCCGGGTTTATGACTGGAGCCAATGGCACTCACTGTCGAACTGATAATAGCCATGTATTTTGGCAACCCCACTTACAAAAAGTATTGGTAATAAACTTCTGCATGACACCTACAAGGGTCCTGAGGGTAAAATTCTGTTCAGAAAAACAAATTGAGATTTGTAATTACATTTTAAGAACAAAAGGGACATAACCATAATCACAGAATTGGATTTCCTTCTCAATACACAACAGCAGTTGGTATATGAAGAATTTCTATACCTATAATTTCTTGTTGAATTAAAATTTTCTTCTAGGATTTATCAGGCTAGGTTTTAGAGAAGTAATAGGTGGTTAAGCAAGCCAATAGACCAAGAAAGTAAATTGATGCTAAAGAAAGAGAAGTCACATTGATGGTATTGACTCTGTAAGAAAAAGCATTCAAACTTGCCATTAAAAGAAGACTCAGCTTTCAAACTCCTAATCTCTTACAAATTCCACTCAGACCATTTGTGCAATGGCATTTACTTACTGTCTTTCAGGAGGAAAAAGAAAAAAAAAAAAAAAAAAAAAGAGAGAGAGAAATTAAAAGGAAGAAAAGAGAAGAAAATTGCTTTAGACCAATTTCCTTTAATACAAAGTTCATTTCTAATGTTATTATTTCTGCTGAGATGAGCAAAAGTTCACTCTTATTGGTCCCATTAAGCTCGTGAAGAAAGACACCCACTAATTAGTGAAGAGGTCAGAATCAGGCCCAAACCCCAATATCTTTAATCTTTTACAAATGTAGCTGGAACAAAAACAAGGTAAAATTACACACTTAGGACCGTTAGCATGAGAACCATACTGGAATATAGCAGAAAATTACCATCAGCTTACTCAGATAACTAGATGCTAGCCATTAAGTGATAATAATGTTACGAACATGCATATTATATGTTCTTAATACAATGTTCATAATCATACAGGACAGATTATGATTGCTCAAAAACTTACAAATCTGTGAGATCACAATTGGGAAAATTATTCAGAGTTGGTTTATCTACTTCTCAACTGAAATTTACATCCAGTCACTTAAAATACAAAATATCTTGAAATATATGGGAAAAAAAAATACATGATCCACTCTTTATGGTAGTGATAACCTATGAAGAAAACCTATCCATGAATTTTAAGAGTACTTGTCCATAAAAGACTATGAAGATCAGCGTGTTCCTCAAAGACCTGTCTGTGAGGCAGATGTGGGTGTGAGATTCCGTGTGAATATTTCTTTGCACCAGTGAGAGAGGAAGAGTAGGGGGAGTAGTAGTAGTACATGATGTAGTAAGAGTTACTGAGGCAGTAAGTTTCAAACTGGCAGTTAACCTGTATCTATGCATTAATTTGTGCCCAATCTTTATGCAGAAATTGGACAAATGAGATGGATACGGGCAACTCTATGCTCTTTGGAAAGAAGTTATCCAGATTCAGACTCTTGTCTTGAAGGAGGTCGTCAGTGAATCAAGATGCGTCATTATAAGATAGTTATGTTGAATAGAATAGTCCTAATGATATGGGAAAGTCTCCTGTTCTTAGCTTAGTTTACTAACCTTTTGTACTAAAGGTGAAAAAAACACATTATTTGAAATGAGGACAGGTGTGGACAATAGTGCTCCCTTCAGAAGTGCTCTTTCCCTGTTATACTTCAGATGGGTGTTCTGTAACGGTGGTTTTAAGTCTGTTGCTAGCATTTTACACTCTACAGGCCCAATTAACCATCAAAACTTGCTGAGTAAATGTGTTAATGTGTCAAGAGCAACAGAATAAACTTCACCTAGGTGGCAGCGTTCCTAAGCATCTGAACAATGTTAGCACCTAACTATATAAATTGAGTGGTAAAGTTGTTTTTACACATTTATTCCATTTCTCACCACACTTGGGGACATATGGGATCACGAATATTTCCTGCTCTGCTCTTCCTTAAACCTGTGTTTCTATTCCTTAAATGATTTTTTCTTTCAATAGCTGTTAAAGGATTAAACAGATGTACAATCTTAACCAGCTTTCTAATTTGTGGTAAACATTTTTTGGTCAAGTCAATGACCAAGCCAATAGTGAACTGACTCACAGCATCCCAGAGAGACATAAAATTAATCTATTAATTGTGTGCAAACTCTATGTTTAATAAAATTAACTTAGGAACATTTAATGGAGCAAAATCTGTATAAGAACCAAATTCACTGAATGAATTCATTACTGCTGAGGGCCAATAGAGTTGGTCATCAGTTTTATTCAAGAACAAGCAATGAAATAGGTAAATATAAGGCAGCTAATTTCAAATGTTCTTTGGGATGGTTGCCAAAGGTCTACTTTCTTCACTATTGTGATTCTATCACTACATATGGAAAAATTTCCTTACAGTATGTCAACTTCCAAATGCTACTTCTGCCAATTTATTATAAATTTAATTTTGTATTCTAAGACTACCTCAGCCTGTGTCCAGCTAAGGATTCTACACGATAGACAACAACACATGGGCACAGAAAAAAAATTGAAGTGAATGTTGTATCCGTACTACGTGATACTTGGTGGGAATGGTCCTTGTTGGAACTTTTAGTGCCTAGAACAATATCGCTGTGTTAAGTGGGATACAAATAAGTAACTAACAAGGTCTTGGAAATCTGTGAGAAAGAACAGCGGTTGGTTACATATAGATTCGATGGCTTCCAGCCACAGAATAACCATRAGAAGCAGTCAACATGAAGGTCAGAAGTTAAAGAGTAGTGAAATAACGACCCCCAAAGCCAAATGTGGCCCCAAAATAAGTCTGCACGTGTGTGCAATATCATAGCCTAGTTATGCAACCGGGGCGGAGTTGGGCTAGACTCCCTGCACTTGTTGGCCCCGGGACTCCCACCTACTGCAAGTAATCATAAATACTGGAATTTTTCCGAAGGAAAGGGAGGCTGCTACGCAGCAGAGGACCATGTTGCCTCCTCGGGGGTGCCCGAAAGGATTGTGCCTGCCGACTCTCTCCCTCATCATGCAGATGATCGGGACAAGCATTGAGGTGGTCCTTCTTGAGATTACCATCGGGCTGGTCTGTTTGTAAGTACCTACTAATAAACTGCTTGCTACTGAAGAGTGTGTGTGTGTGTGCGTAAGTTTATGCTGGCTTGCCAAACTGGAAGTTTGATCTCCAGCAATCTAACTAGAGCAAATGTTAAGAAGGTTGCTTATGAGAAACAGTACAAGAGAAAACTTTTGTCAAAACACTTCATTCCAGTTGATTGATTAAACTGGGAGTCTACTATAGGAAATATAAAATACTAGTTAAAAAAAAGAAAAAAAGAAAGAAAAAGTATTCCTTGCTCTCACTTCTTGGATCAGTTATGGCAATGAAATTGTTTTCCTGAAACTAGTTGGTTAATAGACCCAATATATATTCATATATATTTGAATATTATAATATGGTTCACACTATATATATTCATAATATATATTCAACTTCTTATAGTTGAAGAGTGCAGACTATAGAAAAGAAACCAACATGGAAAAAGGAAATCAAACACATCATTTTGGCTGGCTTATCATGACCTTTACTGATTCAAATGCATGGCTCTCTCATCTGTATCTTCAATACAGTAAAAGGGATTAAATATGATATATCACTGGTCTTCATGAATTGAGCTTAATTATTTAAATTAAATAGTGCGCACCATTTATGTGAAAGCCATTCCAGATGGTTAGAGCTGACTATCTTAATATACATAAAAAAAGATTTTACTCAAGATAGAGAATTTTATAGAAATTTTATGAATTTGAGCACAAAGTAGTTTTCACAAGAACTGATATTTTGAAATTCATTATTTATTTACAAAGATTATATGAATGTAGAATATTTTGAAATGGCAAATCTAAAATGATATACATGTGTGAAAGTCTAACTTTTGAATTTAATTTCACCTAGATACAGAGATTAGGAAGAACTTTATATTCAGTTAATTGATGACACCTGTGTGGTTGTATTGATTTTTTTTTTTAATGTATAGGAATAGCAGACAATATTTTCATAATACTGACTAAGGTATAGTTTATAAAAGGGGTTTTAAAGCAATGATAATTGCTTTCCATGAATTTAAATCAAAATGTCTTGATGTCTGTATGTAAAGTAGTGACAGTAAACCATTCCTCCCTTGGTGGCAGGGCAATGAGTACTTCTGTTATTTTACCATTCCCCTTGTAGGTTTTCGTTAATAATAAGACCCGATGCTTTACTACTGTGAGCATACCGTCATGTGTCATTCCAGGTCTTATGCTGACTTTGGGTTTATTTTATGCAAATATATCTACCATGTTTATGTAACTAGTCTATTTGGAATTCCTGGAACTCGGCTATTTTTGAATCATGTTCAGAGTAATCACAGTGATCCAAAAGCCCTATTAAACAAAAGTAGTTTAATAACAGAAGAAGAACATGAAAGAGAAAAATTTAGTTATATATATTTCTCTCTTGCCCAAAAATCCAGCACATTCAAGCTGAAATTTTCCCACACCCTAATTTCCCTCAAAATTTCCTTTCTCAGAAGATGAATAGCTCTGCAGAAAGGCAATGGATTTAGTTCCATGTTGTTGGTTCCATGGCCCAAAATTAATCTGATCGACTTCTATATTGTCTTATTAATTGACAACAGCAAAAGTCAAGAGTGGTCTTAGCTCTTCATGATTTGATTTCCTGATATTTACCACCAGCTCCTGTTCAGTTAATGGTCACAATCACAGGATAGTACTGCTAAACATATATGCAACATGTGCTGGGAACTGCAAATATTTTTTTCTTCGGTGGCAACATTAAAAAAAAGACACTTTGGGGGTACAATGTGAAATTTCCATAGTATTGATTAAATCAATAAAAAAGAGAAAAAAAACTTGTTATAAGCAACACACTCTTAGCCCTGAAAGGGAGATTTCTCATCTTCTTCTGAGTCTGGGATAGACTGCTATTAAATATGTAAATATATCCATTTTAAATTTGGGTACAGCTGGAATTCAAGCTTTCTTCCAGACTTGGACCAAAAGATGTTCCCAGTTCATCAGGAAGTAAAGGTATGCTTAGTCATTTGAGTTTAGGATGGAAAGGTATCTCTATACCAAGCTCTTCTAGCACTATTTCTCAAATAAATTGATGTATCTTAAGTTTACATTTAGTGTATTTTTTGTACTATGTCTTTCTAAGATTCATTAGAAATATATTGAAGCAATTTTGGAAAAATTCTTGTAGACTATGAACAATACACTAGATCAATAAGTAACAAAGCATCAAGTTATTTTCTTTATAATTTGTAAATTCTCTATAATTTGTAAAGGCTTGTGCTTTGTTTTATTTGATACGAGTAGTCCTACTGACTGCATACAAGTTTACACTGAAAAAAGTCCTAAAGTACTTACAGAATTATTGGCTGATCAGCCTCAGATTTTCTTCCTATTAACTTAAAAAGAGCTTTATTTAATCAGAGAGTCTTCACGAAAAATTTACAAATAGCTTTTTTTCTTTGTCGTTGATTCTGATGGATGTTAAAAAAAAAACTATATATGAAGAATTTCCTCCATTCTCCCTTCCTTCCTCTCCTCTTCTCTTCTTCTCATGGATATCATGTGTCTTTCCAGCTTTCAGTGCTAACATATGTTTTATATTGTCAGAATTAAGATCTCTAAATCCATGGCAAAAGCAAAGCAAGGTCATAATAAAAAACAGTGTTTCTTAAAGAAACACTGGAGCAAACTTGCATGAAAGTAGTACAAATTAGTAACATTTAAAATCTGTTAAAAATACATTAAACATTATTTCATTCTCAGTTTCAGATAAGCAACTGAAGCACAGGAAGTTCCGTCTGAACGTGAGGGGGAATTTCTTCCCTGTGAGTGACAGAGCACTGGAACAGGTTGCCCAGAGAGGCTGTGGAGTCTCCTTCTCTGGAGATCTTCAAGGCCCGCCTGGATGCAACCCTGTTCAATATGCTCTAAGTGACCACTGCTTGAGCAGGGAGGCTGGACAACATGATCTCCAGAGGTCCCTTCCAACCTTGCTGATTCTGTGATTCTGTGATTCTATAACCTTAGATTACGTAAAGGTTTATTTCRATGACTTAAAATAGGAATGCTCTGAGTTCAGGGCTATAATGCAAGACTTGAGTACCATAAAGAAAATATAGTCTAGCATAATCCTTACTTCTCTCTTTTCAACACTTAATTCTTAACATCAAATATTTGCCTTCTACTAAAAAATACTTCAAAATAACATATTTTTCTGAGTCTTTACTTAATTCAGCCATGACTCAAAGACAGATAATAGTCACATTCAGTAAATATGCAGATTATTCAGCCTAAAAAATATTTGACAAGGAAAATAATGGGGTAGGTGACCCTGCTGAGCAAGGAGGTTGGACTAGATGATCTCCAGAGGTCTCTTCCAACCTTACTGATTCTGTGATTCTATGATTCTACGATACTTTTAAATCTA
>NW_028186386.1:590908-666630 GCF_003343005.1 Rhea americana
AAAAAAAAAAAGTAAAGTATTTTCATATGTGGAAAAGTTAAGCAATAATAATAAAAAAAATCTTCAGCGATCATCTCCCTATAGAAGAATACCAATAGTTAACAGTATTTAATTTAAACAATGAAACCTAAAATAATAGACAAAAATGCAGACCAGATGTGCATTTAAATCCACCTTTCCCATGACCATCCTATTTCCTGGTGTGCACACAAAGTAATTTGAGAAATCCTCTCTTGTCATTAAAAAACAATAGCAATAACAACAAAAATACTGCTGTAAAGTTCACAGTGCCTACCTGTTTCAAAATAAGGGTGAATAGGCTTACAATAGACATTTTCAAAGCTAAATTTTAGCTTTCTCATTATTCTCATTATTTTTACATCCTCTGAAGAAAAACTCCACTCATGCCTTTCCTGCTTTTCTTCAAATTTAAGAAAAAGAAATGCGAGTAAAAGCAAAGATCACAAGTGTGAAGTTATATTAAATATCTTTCATAAAGTTATAGGCGATAGAAACCTCAGGTTAAATGGATTTTTTAATGCAACTATGATTACAGTGATATTTCTTACTGTGTGAAAATATACAACTAAAAATATGCTACAACATCACTTGAGTGGCAAAGTGAAGTATTCAAAAGTAAGACAATTTTTAAGTTAAATTTTGTCACTGTAACATTAGTTTGACACTCTCTTGTCTATTTGATACTGCTTAATGTTTAATTATATGCTTACCTGGTATTTTTTTCACAGAAATTTCACAAATATACATTTCTTTTAGATGATAACTTATTTGATAGCATGATATTCTAGCAATTTTTAATGATAATTTCAAACAATTTTTTCACCTTATATTGACTGTAATATTAAATGTACAATTTTAACTCTCTCTTTGTTTAGATAAATTAGTCTTCAGATATACTGTTTCTGATCACAGAGATTTTAAAATATGTGTCTTCTAATATGTCTTCCCCCTATGCTTAAACTGATATTTTCTTTCTCCATCCAGGAAAGTGAAAGGCATTCTTTTGAAAAGTTTCTCTACTTTTTTTCCTTAAAAATTCTGAGATTTTTAGTTCAAGAAAACAAAATAAGAGTGCATATAGCACATTTTCTAGCCTCTCAAGAAATAAAAAAAAGATCCTAGAATAAATCCAGATAGATTTTCAGAGAAATTACTCAGACTTACATGTACTAAGATTTTTTGTTTGTTGGCTGATTTTTCCTTTTTGACTGGTTTTTCTTTTTTGGCTTTTGATTAGTTGCAAAGTCCTCTCAATATGTGTTTCATTTTGCTAACTTGCTGGGTTCACACTATCTCCATTTTTTTATATAGGAAATCATCTGCTGTTCTTTGATTTAGCTGATAAAGCCTTTTAAGCAAAGAGTTGCTCTAGAGAAGTGAAATGATAAATTTGATCAAATTTTCCATGTATTTCATGCATTTTGTGCGGAGAATAAAATTAACAAAAGTTCAAGAGTACATAAAATCCGATTTATATAGATTTATCTCTTAGAATATACATCCCAATATTTGCAAACCTGACATTAAACATCAAAGACAGTGACAACATATAAACCATGAGGCCAACTTCACAGACTGCTGTTAACATAATGCAGCAGTTTCTATACCTAAAGTTTCCCTCCACTCCCTTACTCCCATTTCTGGATATGAAAGACCTTAGGCTGCAGCAAATCTTCTGAATAAATTTCCTAAGCATTATTCCCAAGCTCTCATGTTGTGTCTAAGACCTCTGTAAGTAAAAGACCTCTTGTGGATCAATTCTCAAACCATTTTCATTAATCTGCCCACAAAATGTTGTATGTTATCAGGTTTCCCTGCCTGAGTACACAGAACAATATTATATGCACTTATCAATAGCTAATATTATATGTGAATTTTAGCCTTTACGAGCATTAACTCAACATTGCACTTCCTGGAATTTGTTTTGTGATGTCCTGCATATCTATCTCATCTTCTGTTTTTTTCATGTTTACATGTCATCTTTCTTAGTGCTGTTGCCATGTCTTCTTTTTTCTTTTTTTTTCGTTCTTATGATTATCTGCTTAAAGTAGAGATCAAGTATCACTATGATGCCAAAATGTCAGTTTATGTCACTTTTTACTCATGAAAGGTAAGATCTATTTTTAATTGACCTTATGATTTTTTTAAGTCAAATCTATAATTTAGATATTCTGCAAAAGATGTCATTTTTCCTATCCAGCTCATCATTTTTTTTCCTCAAATATTTTGGATAAAGCCTCTTAAAACTTCAACATATTTAACAGCAGTACAAATATAAGCCAAATATGAGGAGTTATAGTAACTCATCTAAAAGGTTACTAAATGTCTTTATAATTAAATATCTTTATAATTAAATGAAGTCTGTATTTACGTGAATTGAACGTTGCCTTACTCACAGTTTTCAGACATTGAATTAACTTCAGTGATGGCCTGAACATGCACCAGCAACCCTTATGCCAGAGAGTTCTGATAGTGAGCCATTTCTCACTATGTTTTATTTTATTTGCTGCTGTACTAGCAAGAGATTATCTTCTAGCGATCCTGGCCATATTTGCTCCAGCCTTACCCCTGTAAAATGGGGAAGCCCCTTGTTTCCTTTCCATCAAACATGGAGGAAGAAGGGAAAGTTAATTGGTTTAATTTTTGCTTCCAATGTCAGTGATTTTTTTGACAAGCTATTTGAGTTAATAATTATTTCTTCTTTTCTCTGCAACTCCTTTCCTCTGGCTGACCACATCTGGGCTATGGATTTTACATACTCACGTGCCTATGAGTAAGGCAACTGCTGGTCTTGCTTAGGCATTCAAAGAATATTTAAAAAATGTCTAAGTTTCATCACTGAAGAACTTTGCAGTAAGAACTGGTTCATGTCTTTTTTGTACACAAATTCATACATCTTACAAGCTTTGGAACAGACCTGCAAAGATAGAACTTGTGGGTACTTGTTAAGTCCCAGGTTTGGTAAATAAAAGAATGTTACGTTCAATTCACGTAAATACAGAAGAATAGCACCGCAAAGGGAGTTTAGTTTCTGTCTTTCAAAGCTCCTCTTCTTGAAATAGGCACACAATTTCCAGCACAAGAGCCAGGTAAGGACTATGATTTGGGAAAATTTCCTTCAAGATACACACAATAAATCTATTTACACAGACAAAATCTATTTTCCTTCAAATAAAAATGTTTGTAGAGCTCTTTTTTATTTAGAAACAATATCAAACAAAAGTTTTACTAGCGCCAAATTAAAATTGATAACTGAATTGGAAAGGATAGGTTATGAATCTTGATCCTAAACATCCTAAACATGACAGTAGGAAGATTTTTTGTTTATGATAATAGAAAAAAGATTAAACTTGTGAGGGTAAAAAGGTAAGAAAAGACGTCAGCTTTCAAATCTTGCAGATAGAACACATCCATAAAAGAACTTAAAATATCTGTTTCACTAGTCAAGCCTGAACTTTGAGGCAGTTATTGAAATCTGAAAGGAAGGTTCAGTTACAAAGTGCCCTTGATCTCTAAACACCAGATGTCATTGCAATTTAAATGGCAAAATAGTGTTGGAGCTTTCTAGAGTAAAAACCTTATAAGAACTGCACTTTGACTGACAAGTACATTATGACTGTTATTATGTAACAGAGACCTAGAAAACTGTAATAATTAGTCTGTCACCTTAATTGTTGCTTTTCATTAAAAATGAATATGACAGAACAATTAATCTCACATCTTTAGCATCATTAGGACATTTATTAGGACAATCTGTTTCTGCAGATGTATGCAGTACAATATGTCAATTAATCTTCAGAAAAGTATTATTATTCCTCAGAAAAAAGCACAGAGTTCACCTTCCTTATTTTGAATATGTACTTGAAGAGCAGCGATTGAGTTTGTATAGATCCCAAACAAAATAAAATTGGTGAAAATGGAATTAAGATTTAAAATGTAATTTAAGACTATACTACTATGTAATTTAAGACTATAAAACTTAACAGTGAGGCCGTGATTATCTACTAAAACAATTTCTCATACGTTGCTTCAGAGAACTAAGAAGGCCAGAAAGCAATTGGCAATGCAGAAAGAGCTGAGGGTTACATGAGTAATTGTGCTGCTGTATATCATTTTCTGTATTTATTCTCTTTGTAGTTCCATCAAGTGATAGTGAAGGAAATTTTACAAACCAAGAAAATTTGAGCATGAAACTCCAGATATGCTGAGACAGAAACACAATTCAGACAGAAAATAAACTTATAAATGTCCTGTCATGACTGCAGAATATTTGTTGTACCATATGGTGAATTTAATTAATCTAATTGTACATTGGATGTAATTGATAATTTATAAGGCATTCAATTTGCATATAAGCTTTTGTCAGCTCAAGTTTCATTTCAATTTTCAAATAACTATTTGAAACAGAATTTTAAATGTTTGGCTTTGCTCAGGTATTCAGACTGTGAAGGGTATTCAACTGTCCAGAATTTATATGTCTTACAAAATTTTCAAAAGGATTTATCTGTATCTTAAAACAATCACTTACCTTCGAGTTTGTGTCCTCTTGCTTTAGCATTTCTTTGACGGATGCCACACTTTGCTAGTTACGGTCCTATATTATAAAGACAGCTATCTTTCATATTTCACCCTTTGAAAGGCAAACAAAGAAAGATGTAGAGACTGAAGACTATGCATATTTATCTGTGTGTCTTCTCTATATATCTTTTTTTGACACATTGTTGGAATGGGAAATGAGAGAAAAAATTTTTAATTAAATGAAAAATTCTCAGAGGGCGAAAATTTAGTATGTATTTGGTTTAGATAGGAATTGAAGAAATTAAGATATATTGAAAACATAGAATAATTAAGAATATAAAAAAAAATGTAAAAGTCATGCTGAATAAAGGAACATTCAGTAAATGTAAAAGAAAATACACCCAGTAATCTAGTGTTAGAAGAACCTCTTGCATACAGTTTATTGGTACTTAGTGGAACTCATTGCCGGAAGATAACATCAAAATATTTCACAGTATTCCAGACTCACAGTATTCTACATTCTATATTCAACAAAGTTTTGATGTAGCTTAGAATAGTTAACTAAAGGGTTTAATTACTGAAAGAAATATAAATCTTCCTGATCCAGAGAATAATGTCTGTTCTCTTATTCTCAGAGACAGGCTGTCCCAGAAGGATCTATTACAGGAGTTTTTTTTGGTCGCAGCTAGTGACAGGACTTGCTAAACTACATTCAAATACCAAATGACAGTGATTTCAAAAAAGAAAGATGTGCATTAAACAAATTATTCTATGTGCAGAAATAAGGACCAAGTCTTCAACTGATTTTGAACTCCTTCAGATTCAGATTAAGGCTACCAGGTAGTTTGGGAAAACTTGTCCCATTACCATTCTACGTCAGTGAAATGATTATTAAATATTCTTGTCTGTATTCAGTGTATTCAGGTTTCATTGAAAGCATGATTCAAGAGAATGTCTCTGGAGACAAAAATAAATATCTGGAGATAATTTGGAAATTATTTGGAGAMAAAAAAAAAAAAAATAAACACTACCAACTAAACTAAAAAAAAATCTGAGCAATCAAAAAAGAATATTAATGAACTCCCAGCTATATTTGTTCAGATCTGTAAAATTTGTTCAATTCTGTCCATTCTGGCTTTAGTCTTAAGGAAGTTAAGAATTTGATTTTCCCTTTTCTGTCAACTAGCCATAAAGCAACCAACTGAAATTGTTTCCTGTGTTAAGACAGAGACTGCCTTCCATGAGGGTAACATTTGAGTTATCAGAGGAGTTGCTGAAGAACACGAAAGATTCTGTCATGACTGTATATCTTAATCTTTTGTTTCTGGTATCTGCTTACAAAGTGAACTGCTTGAAACAGCAGCCAAATAGGCCTTTTATTAGTAGAGTTGGGAAACACTTTAAGTTCTCTGTAATCCATATGACACACAAGGTAGAATTTAACCTATCGAACGCAACAACTGGCTCAAAAGTTATTTCTTTCTCCAAAATATGAAAAAAAAATGTTTTGGCAAAGTAGCAGACATTTGCTAGTATCCAATGTGAGTACATGTTTTTTTCCAGTCAAAAAGGAAAGAAAATGACAGATAAATCACCTAAGCTTTCCATCTTCAGCTATGTAATAGAAATAGCAATATTTTCTATCCAAAGGTTTACATAGTGTTTTATTATCATTTATTGATGCAGCTGGTCTGAGTTAGATCTCTTGATTAAAGAATTTGATCTTGTCAGTTTGTTAAAAAGAGACAAGGAACAAAAAACTCATTTTCTCATTAATCTCAGGAAAAAGAGAAAAAAAACAATTAGATTACATTTAGTTCTTTTTCTGGTGGTTTGAGGAATTTTAAAGGAAAAGCTGCTTAATAAGTGTTTTCCATAACAAGACTCTGAAGATGCCCTTTGCTTTGTAGGAACAAACAGCTTCCTCCTCAAAGTGAGGAGGGAATCCTCACCGTAAAGGCTGGCCTTTACAATGTTATTGGTACTGAGTACCACTGTTAGTAGAATTACTTTGCCTGGAGCAAAGGCATCTAAGGATGAGCAATTCTTTTTTTTTTCTTAYTGTAGACCAAAATGCTCTAGAAAATCATTTCCTTCCCACCTGCACATTGTTAAGGTTTCATAGCTTCCTTACTTGGTCTGGTTCCCCAAGTTCTTCACTTCCTTTACTCATCCACGTTCAAAAGGCTGACTCCACTAGTTATCCTATTGTTTGAGTGTCAAATCAGCTTTGTAATACCCCTTATCTATAATATTCAACTGAAGAATAAGAAGTAAAAGGATGTTTGAGCTAAATCTTGCTTCCATTGACATTTAGAGTAAACTTCCTGAAAACTTAGGAGATACACAAATTCAGCCTCAATGATATCAACTTCCAGAAGTAAACTGAAGATAACATTACATAAAAAGAAGAAAGGTGATGAGTCTCCAGATAACAAGTCAAATTTACGAAACTGGCAACATATTTATTTTTCTTTCATTTGCTCATTCTTGGAGTCCTATCATAGTACCTGCATGTACAGGACAGCTATATACAAACGCAGCTTTGTCTGTTGTGTGGAGGGGCATCATAATGTAGATAACGATGACTAGCGTAGAAACAATGACTTTTTTTTTTCTCTCTAACTACAATAAATTCTGAATGTAAAGCCAGAGAATCAACAAAGTAACACATAGTAGCTTGTGATTCGTAATGATTAGGACATGCTGCTAGCTACAACAATAGCTAGAGGAGTGAATTTGATATTGCTGTGATTGCCTGTGACTGAAAAACTACTAATGGAGCCTGAAGTAATAATGAACTTAATATCATCTTATTTTCTTTTTTTCTGATAAGTCAATACCTCCATGCAGCTGTGGTTTGAAACGGCTTTTTTGTCTGAGAAGAAGAAGAAAAAAAAAAAAGAAAGGAGTACTAATATAGGTAATATATTTTCAGAACAAACTAAAGCAATCAAAATGTAAAGAAACAAGTATGTTTTGCTTACCTAAAAATAGAAATGTAAATTACAAATCTCCACCTCATAGTTATKGACTATGGAAGATTATAAGTGTAAAGCTTATTTTGGATCAAAATAGTAGGAGGTTGATTTTTCAGAAAGAAATCACAGATTATTTTCCTTGTCAAATATTTTTTAGGCTGAATAATCTGCATATTTACTGAATGTGACTATTATCTGTCTTTGAGTCATGGCTGAATTAAGTAAAGACTCAGAAAAATATGTTATTTTGAAGTATTTTTTAGTAGAAGGCAAATATTTGATGTTAAGAATTAAGTGTTGAAAAGAGAGAAGTAAGGATTATGCTAGACTATATTTTCTTTATGGCACTCAAGTCTTGCATTATAGCCCTGAACTCAGAGCATTCCTATTTTAAGTCATCGAAATAAACCTTTACGTAATCTAAGATTATAGAATCACAGAATCACAGAATCAGCAAGGTTGGAAGGGACCTCTGGAGATCATGTWGTCCAGCCTCCCTGCTCAGGCAGGCTCACCTACAGCATGTTAGACAGGGTTGCATCCAGGCGGGCCTTGAAGATCTCCAGAGAAGGAGACTCCACAGCCTTGCTGGGCAACATCTTCCAGTGCTCCGTCACTCTCACAGGGAAGAAATTCCTCCTCACGTTCAGRCRGAACTTCCTGTGGTTCAGTCTCTGTCCATTGCCTCTTRTCCCATCATACGGGACAACWGACAAGCCCCCGTCCCCTTGACACCCTCCCTTCAGGTACTTGTACACATTGATCAGATCCCCCCTCAGTCTTCTCTTCTCCACGCTAAACCGGCCGAGCTCTCACAGCCATTCCTCATAGGGCATGTGCTCCAGCCCTCTCATCATCTTTGTAGCCCTATGCTGGACTCTCTCCAGTAGCTCCATGTCTCTCTTGTACTGGAGAGCCCACAACTGGGCACAATACTCGAGATGAGGCCTCCCCAGGGCTGAGTAGAGGTGCAGGATCACCTGCCTCAGCCTGCTCACAGCACTATTTCTAATATACCCCAGGATACCATTGGCCTTCCTGGCCACAAGGACATGTTGCTGGCTCATGGTCAATCTGTCATCCACCAGCACTCCCAGGTCTTTATCTGCAGAGCTGCTTCCCAGAAGGTTAGGTCAGCCCCCAGCTTRTCCTGGTGCCTAGGGTTATTTTTCTCTAGGTACAGGACTCGTCACATGCCCTTCTTGAACCTCAGGAGGTTCCTCTCTGCCCARCTCTCTAGCTTGCCCAGGTCTCTCTGAAGGGCAGCACAGGCCTCAGGTGTGTCAGCCACTCCTCCCAGCTTGGTATCGTCAGCAACCTTGATGAAGAGGCACACCATCCCCTCATCCAGGTCAGTGTTGAAAAAGTTGAACAGGATTGGACCCAGTACTGAGCCCTTGGGGACACCACTAGCCACAGGCCTCCAACAGGACTCCATGCCACCGATGACAACTGTCTGAGCTCTGCCTTTCAGACACTTCTCAATCCACCTCACTGTCCACTCCTCTAACCCACACTTCCTGAGCTTGTCTAGGAGGATGTTCTGGGAGACAGTGTCAAAAGCCTTGCTGAAGTCAAGGTAGAAAATGTCCACTGCTCTCCCCTCATCTACCCAGCCAGTCATTGAAGGCTCTCAGATTGGTTAAGGAGGATTTCCCTTTGGGGAATCCATGCTGGTTACTCCTGATCACCTTCTTGTCCTCCATGTGTCTGGAGATGACATCCAGAAGGAGCTGTTCCATGCCCTTTCCAGGTATGGAGGTGAGGCTGACTGGCCTATAGTTGCCTGAGTCCTCCTTCTTGCCCTTCTTGAAGACTGGAGTGACATTGGCTTTCTTCCAGTCCTCAGGCACCTCTCCAGTTCTCCAGGACCTTTCAAAGAGGATGGAGAGTGGCCTGGCAACAGCATCCACCAGCGCCCTTAGTACCCGTGGGTGYATCCCATCTGGGCCAATGCATTTGTGGACGTCTAGCCTGCCCAGAAGATCTCTAATCCTTTCCTCCTCAACCAAAGGAAAGTCCTCCAGACTTTCTCCCTCACATCCAGACTGCAGGATTCTTGAGGGCTGCCCTTAGCAGTGAAGACTGAAGCAGAGAAGGCATTCAGTAACTCTGCCTTCTCTGTATCCCTTGTCACCAGAGCCCCTGCACCATTCAGTAGTGGGCCTACATTTTCCTGAGTCCTCCTCTTGCTGCTGATGTATTTGAAGAAGCCCTTCCTGTTGTCCTTAACATCCGCTGCCAGACTCAATTCCAGCTGAGCCTTAGCCTTCCTCACTGCATCTCTACATACTCTGACTTCATTCCTATAATTCTCCCAAGTAGCCTGTCCCCTCTTCCRCATTCTGTGTACTTCCTTCTTGTGTCTTAATTTGGCCAGGAGCTCCTTGCTCACTCATGCAGGTCTCCTGCCCCCTTTGCTGCACTTCTTACTCATAGAGATGCATCGCTCTTGAGCTTGGAGGAAGTGATGTTTGAATAGTAGCCAGCTCTCCTGGACCCCCTTCCTTCTAGGGCGTTAACCCATGAGACTCCACCAAGAGTCTCTGAAGAGCCCAAAGTCTGCTCTCCTGAAGTCCAAGGTTGCAATCCTGCTTGTTGCCTCAGTTCTTTCCTGTGGGATCCTGGACTTCGCCATCTCACCATCACTGCAGCCAAGGCTGCCCCCTCACTAACCAGTCCCTCTCTGTTGGTAAGGACAAGGTCCAGCAGGACACCCTTCCTCGTAGGCTCCTCCACCATTTGTGACAAGAAGTTATCATCAATGCGTTGCAGGAGCCTCCTGGACTGCTTGTGCCTTGCTGTGTAGTCCCTCCAGCAGACGTCAGGGTGGTTGAAGTCCCCCATGAGAACCAGGGCCTGTGAATGTGAGGCTACCTCCAGCTGTCTGTAGAAGGCCTCATCAACTTTGTCTGCCCAGTCGGGTGGCCTGTGGTAGACACCCACAASAGTGTCCTCCATGTTGGCCTGCGCTTTGATCTTTACCTATAAGCTCTCAACTGCCGCCTCCTCCTCCACCCTTAGGYAGAGCTCGATGCATTCCAGTTGCACTCTCACACAAAGAGCAACTCCATCACCTCGCCTTCCTGGCCTTTCTCTCCTAAAAAGCACATATCCATCCATGACAACCTTCCAGTCATGTGAGCTATCCCACCACGTCTCTGTGAGTGCAATGAGATCATGGCCCCACGATCACACACAGATCTCCAGCTCCTCCAGTTTGTTCCCCATGCTGCGTGCATTGGTGTACCTGCATTTCAAAGAGGTGGTCATGCCTGCAGGTTTCCCAGGAAGGGTGTAYGGAGGTCGCCCATAGCCATGTCCCAAATGCACATCCCCAGTTGCATGCACCCATTGGAAGCTCCCAATGCAACTTGTGTTTTGTTGTCTACCCTGCCTGTATGACACCCCTCCTCCCCCCTTCTACCTAGTTTAAAGCCCTCTTTAGTAGGCTGGCCAACCTATTTGCAARGGCAAATGTGCCCCACTTGGTGAGGTGAATCCCATCTCTCCCCACCAGTTGTTGGTCTTCAAACCATGTTCCGTGGTCATAGAATCCAAAACCCTTTTGCCAACACCAGTAGCATAGCCAGTTGTTGATTTGGGAAATCTTCCTATTCCTCCTCCCATGCCTCCCCCTAATTGGCAGGACCAATGAGAAGACTACCTCCCAGACCCTTGACCATCACCATGCCCAAGACCTTGAAGTCTTCCCTGATTGTCTCTAGTTTGCTCTCTGTATCATTAGCACCCATGTGAAAGAGCTGCAGAGGGTAGTAGTCTGATGAGCAGACAAGCCTTGGTAGCCTTTCAGACACATCTCGTATCTTTGCCCCCRGCAGGCAGCAAATCTCTCTAGAGGAGGGGTCAGGTCGGCAGATGGGCACCTCTGTCCCTCTCAGCATGGAATCACTCATTACAATCACTCCTTGCCTCTTCCAAGAGGTCATGCAAGGCACGGGGTCAGACAGCCCAGTTGCTTCCGTTGAGCCCAGGTCCGGGTTCTCCTCATCCTGGAGTGCACTAAACCTGTTCTTCAACAGTAACTCCAGGTCTACAGGAGGATTAGGGGCCTTTCTTTTTGTTCAAGAAGCAACTAGCTTCCAGCCTTTTTCAACAGTTCTGTGCTGTATTATTTCACTAGTGTCCAATTTTTTGTTATACAAGTCATTTTCAGTACAGTTTAATTTGACTGAATGTACAAATGGATGACTTGTTGACTCTTGAAGAAGAATTATGAGGTATTTCTTTGGTTCACATGAGTTCAGGCTTTCTGTCACTCATCTTCCTCAGGTGCCCTGTGTATAAATAGAAAACACCTTAAGAATTGTATTGCCTGAGATCTTTACAGTCTAAGAGAAGGCAGAGGAATAATAATAATAATAATAACAACAATTTTACTGTTATCATTATGTAATTTTATAGTGAATAACAATAGTAATAGTAATAGTAATAATAACAGTAATGTATTGCCCACATTTTATACTATTTTTTTTTTTATGGAAATGAAGGGGGAGTGGGATGATTTTGTTGGTGAAATTAAATCTTTTGTATTATCATATCCTGTATCAGCCTCCTATCTTGTGCTAGGGGGCCATTACAGATGACTTTTTTTAGAGGACCCACAAAATGACAAGGAATTCTACACAAAATGTCTCAACAGCCAGTGAAATTGATTTCCATGTAATGTCGAGAGGGCAGGAAAAAACACAAGCTGATAATGAGAGGAAGTCATTTTATCTGACAAGTTAACTGAAAGCTAAATCTTTAAAATTTTATAGTGATACAGATGAATTGGCATGTAAGACCCAGCATTACCAAACCATACCTCTTTGCTGTTGCATTTATTTGTCATTCCCAATATAGTAAGAAATTCAGTATCTATATTAGATGCGTATAGAAACTATGTTGTTAAGTGATTTCTTTTAAACAATGTGTACTGTATTACTTCATAATTTATTGACGTTCACCTTTACTGAATTCCATTTTTGTGTGTTTGTTTGTTGTCTGGCTATTGAAATATACATAAGAACAAAATTTTATTCTGTATATTTAACTGGTTAAGAAAACTGAGACCAAAATACATAGCTGTTGCATTCTCTGTACTAATAAATACTGCAATGGCACTTGCTAACTATCAGAGAGAGGGTCATAGCTTTTGCCTTATTAGAATAGAGCCATGCAAACTGAAATATATAGTTAGAGATAAGCCAATTTAATATGAAATACACATTGTTTGTCAACAGTGTTTTATCAAAGAGATTTTAAAATAACGCAGGCATGAAGATATGTTACCCATTCTGTAAACTCGTCTTTATAACCACATGCATTACTTTTTCTTAAAAACACAGCATACGTGGGCTAAACTGGAAATTTTCCTCTCACATTAGCAATTCACTTAGAGGCTCTTATTGTGTGGCAATGCTGAGGTCAGGCTTGCTCTGTGGAATAGAGAAAGTCTGGAGAACACTCTGAAGCTTTGCTTTTCTCATATTAACATATGAGCTATCAGTAGCTTGTCCCTGACATCAAAGCACTTGTTCAGAGTGCCTTAGCACTCTTTTTCTATATTCTCTCTTCTTCAGTCAGAAGCAAGGGTTTGCATGGMTTCTGGATAGAAATATAGTTGCTCAAGGAAATAAGAATAGAGAGACCGAATGATAAAAGCCCTCAAAAGAGAGAAAACAGTTTAAAAATTATAAGACGATGGAAGTGAAAAGAAATAGGAAGAGTAGGAAGAAAAATCATGGGAAACAAAAATGAAAGGGACAGAAAGGAGTTCTGGAGTTGAAAGAAATGAATTTTGTGACATAAATTTGTCAGAAATACAATGTGAGTGAAAGAAGGGACTGCTGAGAAGTTAAGGGGAAAAAAGAAAAAAAAAACAGGAATAAGTTTAGGATACAAGGAACTAGTGGGATTGTTATTAGTAAATGTAAGGGGAGAATTGGAGCAGGTTAGTGAAAATCAATAGAACAAGATCACTTTATAATAAATAAATACCTAGTTAAAGGCTTGAAATTTGCTTCAGATAATTAAAAGGAAGAATGAAAAATTCTTGATTATAAATAACATGAAAATCCCAACAGCTGACTAAAGAGCAAACTGTAGGAAAATCATCTGTTGTAATGGTAAATGATACTTTACTCTACAGGTTGTTTCAGCAGATAACATACCTTCATGAAATAATAGAAACTGTGTGAAATCAGTAGAGATTCTTGGTCTACAGAAGAATTTTAGATGTTTTTTTTTTTCCATCAAGAAGATCAGTTTATGGACATTAACCATGGGTGTGCCTGGCAGAGTGACATTCAAAGCTTTGTAGAAATCGTTCAATTTAGCCAGAGCCATTCCTTGTAACTACTAACAAATTCTGTGATTACACAATGGTCTAAAACTACCACTGATTTTTAATACGTTAACTAATAGTAAAAAAAACACAAGGTAACACCAGTCATTGTTGCTGAAATTAAAAAACAAACAAACAAAAAAACATTTTCTAGGTACCTGCATACATTGTCTTTGTTAAATTTGTCACACTCTGGAGGTCCAGAATGAAGTGACCGAATAACTTACATTACAATTTACTTATTGAACACTTTGAGTGCTGCCTGTATAAATCTATGAGAGAAGAGCTGCTTTGCTTGAAACAAATTCAAATAACAGTAAATATCTGAAAATCTCTGGTGAGTTGCACATTTATCTAAGAAATTGATTCATTTTATTTTTTTGATATTTTTCAAAAAGTTATTTGTTATTTACAAGAAACAAGACTTTTTTAAAAAAATAATGATTCTATATTTAAAAAAGTTTTATTTTTCAAGACAAAAATATATTTTGTATTTTTACTTTTTATATTTTTGTTTTAAAACTGACATTGTTCAAAAAGAAGTTTCTCAAGCATGAGAGTATACAAAATAGCCCATGAAAGAGCCTTCTAGTAGTACAGTCTTATCCTACTTGGTTAAAGCATAAAATAGAATTGTATCATAATAAAATGTAACACATAAGAGTATGACTCCATTAACATGTATCCTGAGAATCTGTCTGAAGAATATAATAGCATTCTGGTAAACACGAAAATGTTTTAGAGGTACATATTTTTCTTACATTTATAATGATTTTAAAAATAAAAAAAAAGATATTTAAAATCTTATTTATGTCTTGTGTTTTTTGCTTCTCATTAAGTAGCAAATAGATCTTTTCATGCAGAAGAAAATTGACAGAGAACCCACATTTGTGATACGCCTAAAGCCTTTAATTTAGTACTTTGTTTCTTAAAAAATCCCTGTCTACCCTAAACCTCCTCAGCAGTATTGCTTCTTGCAACATCAGTCTGGAATTTCCTTCTACCTTCTTCTTGCTATGTCAGCCACTTTTTTCACGTTTGCAATTTCTCCTCACTTCAAAGGTTCTGCTAGGGAAACTATACTTGATTCCTTGTGCTTCTCTTTGAAGTACCGTTTKCTTCTGTCCTCAGAAATTCTTCTCAGGTGGCAATGTCTCTCTTCGTGTTCTAAGGAATTTGTTTAATCAAATGGATCCATCATTGCCCCAGGATTCTGAGAGGAAGCGTTTCAGTTTAGACAGAAACACAAAAGTAAAACTAAAACTGAGGGAAGTAAGGAGAGGTGACAAACAGGACTTCTGATAGTCTTTCTCTCTCTCTCTCTCTCTCTCTCTCTCTGTTTCTCAATAGTTTTCAATAAAACGTTTTCTTCAAAAATGTATAAATAAACTGCAATAAGAACTAAAACAAATGTTTCTGCTTAAAATCATGAGAGTAGAACTTGGTTTATCTAAACTGTAAATATATAAAGATAAAATTGTTCTCATAAAAAAAGTGTTTATTGTGATTGGTAAAATAGGGCTAGGGTAGATTATGATGGTTTCCTGGATTGCTATAGCTTAACTTGGGAAATATGCTATATTTTAATGAAAACTTAATYTTCATGCATATCTTTTTCAATATGTTTATCTGCATACATACATACATATATACATACACACACAAATATATATACACACACAAATGTGTGTATATATATATATATATTTACATACATACATATATAGATATAATCCATGCTGATGTGAGACTAAAGCTGGCAAGCTCACCACATGCTCTCTTGAGTCTTTCAATAGTTAATAATTTCAAAATTACAAAATCATAAGTAATAAGACACAATTTATTTAAAAATCAAATTAAGGTAAGAGTCATTTGTATGTAAAAGTATACACGTAAGCAAAGGAAAATCTTTTCAGAAACTGAAATGAAGATTGCCAACAATATATAACAGTTAATAATACAAAACATTAAGATTGCCGTTTGCAGGCGGAAGATATTCATTGAGATGACTATTAGGAAGAATCAATAGAAAGAAAGTACTGACTAGTAAGTGCTAAGGCCATCTTCTGTTGATCATGTGCATGTATGCATATGCCAAAAATACAGAAAAAAAGTTTTTGATGACTTCTCCTCTGTTAAACAAAATGGGAAACAGGTATGTGTATATCCTGMAAGTTTGGTTGAAGAGATAAATGTGAGTTTATAAACAAAACTAAGCTCTTACAAAAGCTGATATGTTATGGTTCTCAGAAATGAAACGGAATCTCTGACACATACAGAAGTATATGTGTTACATGGGTTCATATAAATAACACTGTAAGACCTTGAAAGAAGGTATGAGAAAAGATTATATTACTCTAAACAATCTGTTGCTGCCATCCCTTCTAACTGAATGTCAGTGGAGCAACCAGGCTTGTGAGCACATCTGTGAGAGTGTTGTCCCAAGTGCTACTAAGCATTTTGGGGGTAAATATAGGAAGAAAAAAGGTAATTTATATGCTTAAAAGGGAATATCAACAGTAATTGTTGTTCTTATTCTAGCTTTTACTCTTGAAAATGTTTGCTCAACTCTGTCTAAATTCTATAGACAATATTGGTATTTCTTTCTCGTTCTATAGCTTCATCCTCTTCAGATTAGAAAGTGAGGATTAAGATGATAATGTATTGCCTCTCTCCCTATTCCCAGATTTAAACACACTGAGTGAATAGTAAACCCCTACAGCATACTCATTCAGTCACAGAAAAACAGAAGTCAGACTCTGCCTTTGATAGTTACCTGCACTGTACAGATACAGACAGTCACCTGTCATACATTTCCTTCTAATTAGCTTCTACACAAATGTGCTCTAGTACAAGTATTTGTGGGTTAATGCATTTGTTTAAGTAAAAAGGATATATAAAAATACAAAACATCTTTTTATGATTCACCTCTAAATTAAAGGTGATATATGCCACATATATAGTGAGGAGACAGTGTAAATAGCTTAACTATCATTTCAATACTTTTAAAGTACACTCAGATTTTGATTTTGTTTAAACCCTGAGGGTAGAGATGTCTAAAGCCCTCTAAGGAGAGGATAAGTTTGCAGGAGGAGTCTTGTGATCCTAAATAGAGCTTTACAGATCTAAGTAGCATTCTGGACCACAGTAGTGAGGGGAGGAAGGTCTCGTGATAAGGCTGCATTTGCACAGCATCATCAAAATGATGCTGCAGCTGATGAGTGGGCATGACCCAGATAAGTAGCACTCTGACCCACTTCCTCCACCCCCATGACATGAAACCACAGCTCCCACAGAGATCCCAGCCTCATTTCCTATATGCAGATATCAAAAATTGTAGCAACTAGCACAGCTTCACACCATCCAAACAAATGCACAGTGATAAAGCTCCATGGTCCATTTTTTTATCTTTATCCTGAAGACTCAACTTAAAAAACTTTCTCTGTATTTGATCTCTTGTGCTTTTGAGAGATCATAAGTAAGGCTTCTCAGTGAYTTACTGAGAGGACAGAAGGTGGAGGGAAAGGAATCAAGGATAGAATGGTGAATTATGAGTTGATTTCTGTGGGAGATGCTCCCAACTTCCCCCACAGTCTTGTGCCAGCTGCAAATAGTCTACATTCCTGTGCCTCACACTCCAAAAGGGAAGATGTCAAGACCTTGAGATAAGGCCTGTTTGGGTATCAGGGCCTTCAAAGACCACACCTGCTTTCACCACTGAGATTGTTAGTCATTGCAGTTAATTAATTCCTTCTTACCCCAGCTATGGGATCTCTCCTTGGCACCACCACCTCAAGAGTAAAGCAGTCCTCTTCAGTCATTCAGATTCCTTCCTTCAGTGCYACTCAAGGCAGCTAGCCTGCTTTTAGGTGTATTTGGCCACCCTTACTCACCCCATGACTGTGGGTGCAGTTTTCATAATAGCAATGGAGGAAATATGAACCCTTTAGCAGCCAAGAGCTCAGGACTGTGGCTGCATGAAGAGAAGGACAACTGGCCTGGTGACTCCACCTCCACCTTCCCCTAAAGGGTATAAACAGACTGGCCTCTTTGGCTGTCTTGGGCTCCTCACAGGTGACAGTGGGTCTGTGCCAACTTGTGGAGTCCCTTGGGATGGTGACATAACTGCAGTTACTTCCCTGGGATTGAGTCTACCTTGGCTGCTGAGGCAGCTCATGGGTAAGATCAACCAGAATTGGTTTGCCTAGTTCACTCATTTGGGTAATAAGTATTCTAGTTGAGCTAAGTTTCTGTTGATAAGAATTGTTGTTTCATGCTGTGGTAACTTGTGCAGTAAATTTTGATATTTGAAGCAAGTCATGGAGTCATGCATTAGATCTCCTTCTCCCTCTTCTCCCCTCCCTCACACCACATGAAATCCACATTGTCAAGGACTGTAAGGCAGTCAGTCATCCCACCACAACTTCATTAGGACATTGCCTAGATAGCCTGAATGTGTAGTATAATTCAGGGCTTGAAAGCAAAATCCAGGTATGTTACATAACACCAAGACAGAACTCTAACTCAATTATGTAGAGGTATGTCTTTATGGACATACATAATGAAAGACATCTTTTCTAATATGGTGAAAATGGGCATGAATCTTTAAGAGTCATTTTCCCCTACTTATCTATCTTGGCAAAATGCAAGGTAGAGCTTGTTCGCAACAGCCGCTTACTGAAATGTGCTCAAGATTGTAAAAGCTGCACTTTTAACAAGTGAATTTACCAGTAATCTCTATCTCCTGGAACAGAATGTTGCCCTTATTGTCAACATCTACATACTAATTGATTTATATGCTCTTGTCAAGGCACTCAGGCAAGACTCCTCTTGACAAGGAGTTAAATGTCTTTACTGAAGAGGAAAAAAATCTAATAAAATAAAAACTAATTACAAGATTCTTTATATCTTTGCTCCAGTATGGACTAGGGGGAACTAGAGAGAGTTTTTTGTTATTTTTGATTTAAGGGGCCAAGATTTTCTGGTAGAGATGCACCAGTTTATGCAAACTAAGGATCTGGCACTTGATGATAAATTAGATCTGGTCCTGCTGTAGTGATTTTTGAATTACGTGAGCACAGAAAGGAAGGATTTGTTTGTTTGATTTTTCCCAACCTTTTCTCACTATAATGTGTCAGAATGGAATACTACTAGGATATGAGGAAAACTATCTCCTGAGTGATTACCAGGCTCAGACCATTTTCTTGTGTTGCTGTTTAAGGCACATATCCTTTTCCTTCCCTAGCTGCTTAAAATCGCAATTTATCCCTGAATGGAAATGGATAAATAAACTGAGCATATGCATAAACTGAATTGACACTGTACGTACATGACAGTTGGAACCAAAAAAATATATCAAGCTATAACTTCTTTAAAAGAAATGTAATTTTAAGGAACAAAGTTCAACTGGATCGTCATTTTACTTTCCCCCCCCCCCCAGTGTATTTTTCTTACAATTTTTTATTTTAGTTTGAAAACAAGGCCACCTGGATGCAGGTTTATTCATCTTTTTTGACAAATTAGAAAAAGCTTTATGAAGCTTTTTATCTACACAGCTCTGTCCTATTGTGAAGAGCATACACTCTTGATCTGAACACAGAATGCAGCATTAGCAATTAGACCAAGCTGAGTAACTTGAAAAAAGAATCTGAAGCAATGAGTTCAGCTACTGCAGAGAATGGACAGTAACAATGCCYTTATCCAGCATGAAAATGTTTAAAGTTGCAGAAAACTTTGTAATAGATAAGAATTTTGTGTAAAATGATAATTTCTTATGAAGCTATATAGTCTCTAAAAAAAAAGAATAAAAGAAGTATACCTCAAAATAGATTGTTAAACTGGTTGAGTTGCACATTATAATTCTAGGCACATTTGACACATGATCTTAAAAAGAAGACTTTTCTATATTTTAGTTTGTACACAGACTACTTCTTCTTAGAAAAATCAGCCACAGCAAAGCCATTGTAACTAAAATACAGTCAGAAAATGTTGAAGAACATAATGTGAATGAAAGATCCACATGAGTCTTTTGCCTCATATTCTGTAGGCCTATTCTCTTCTTGCAGTATAATTTTTTTCAAAGAACTTGTGTGTTCATTTTTCAAAAGATTTATTAATGAAGCTGAAAGCAAGTAAAGAGCTGTTAATTGCAGCCTGGTTCCCCTAAATGACCTAAATGAAGAGCACAGGGAAGCCTCGCAATGGTAAACACCAGTGTAGAATTGTATTCTGAATGTGAGAAAGAGGAAACTGAACTGAAATTAAACATCTCTTGGAGCTAACACTAAGTTAGTTCACAGCCACTTCTTTTCACAACAACGGCTTTTACTAAATGTATCTTTCCTGATAATCTTTTATCTGTGATAATAATTGAGAGTGAAAGATCTCCTCTTTTTCAGAAAGTGTCTTTGAGGCGCTTGTAAGCTTAATGGGATTTGGTATTAAATGGTCATTTATATGTATCATAGAATCCCAGAGAAACACAAAGACAAAATCACAGAATAACTGAGACCTCTGGAGATCATTTGGCTCATACAGGGTCAGCCAGAGCCTGTTGCCCAGGACCTTGTTTTGTCAGGTTTGGAATATGTCCAAGGATGGAGACTCCACAACCTCTCCGGACAACCTGTTCCAGTGTTCAACTATCCTCACAGTGAAAAAGCATTCTCTTACGTCCGGGTGGAATTTCCCTTGTTTCAGTTTGTATCCATGCCTCTCCTCTTGTCACTGGGAACCATGGAAAAGAGTATGTCTCTTTCTTGATACTTTCCCTTTAGAGATTTCTACAAATTGATTAAAAAAGAAAAAAAAAAATCTTTGCTCCACACTTCCCCTCTGTTCTCAGAGGCCTGGGATTCCTGAAGGCCAGGCTTATCAGTAAAGACTAAGGCAAAGACAGCATTCAGTACCTCAGCCTTTCCAGTGCCCTTTGTCACCAAGGCCTCTCTTCTATTTAGTGGTGGGCTCACATGTTCTCTGGTCTTCCTTTTGCTGTTCATTAATTTGTAGAAGCCTTTCCTTTTGCCATTAATGTCCTTTGTCAATTTCAGCTCTTGGTGGGTTTTAGCTGTTTTAATCCCATGCCCRTATACTCAGACAGCATCTCTGTGTTTCTCCTAGCTCACCTGTCCCTGCTTCCACCTCTTTTACACTTCATTTTTTATATAAGAGTTTAGTGAGGAGCTCCTTGTTCATCCATGTAGGTCTCCTGACACCTTTGCTCGACTTTCTACTTGTTGGGATGGACAATTATTGAGTTTGGAGGAGATGAAATCTGAATATCAGCCACCTCCCTTGGGCCCATCTTCCCTCAAGGGCCATATCTCATGGGATTCTTCCAAGCAGCTCCCTGAGTAGTCTGAAGTCTGCTCTCCTGAAGCACTATGATCCTACCTTTTGCCCTGCTCCCCTTTCAGAAGATCCTGAACTCCATCATCCTGTGGTCACAGTTACCAATGCTTCCCTCAGCTCTCAAACCTCTGACCTTGTTTATAAGTATAAGGTCTAGCAAAGCATCTTTAATTGGCTCCTTGACCACCTGAGCCAGGAATTTGTCAACAATAAACCCCAGAAACCTCCAGGACTCCTTGCACTCTATTGTTTTTTCTGTCCTGCAGATAAGGATCCCCGTGATGACCAGGGCTTACAAATGTGAAACTTCTTCCAATTGTCAGGAGAACTGCTTTTTCATCCTGATCAGATGGTCCAAAGCAGACAACCACTACAAAGCACTAGATATCTCACTGCAGCCTGTTATGTCTTCTTATTTTGTGGAAAATGCATCCCCTATATTCATTTTTCTTTTCTGTGGTTTTTTTTTGTTTGTTTGTTTTTTTTTTGTTTGACATCTTGCTTTGGAATTTGGTAGCAGAAATAACTTTTCCATAAGTAAGCCTGTCCTGACTTCTGCTATAACTGGTCAGACAGAAAATTTCCTTTGAAATTTTGCATTCCTGGATTGATTCTTTCTGAAGAGTTTAAGTAATTAAATGTTAGATTATTGACACTTTAACATTTTCAGGTTAAATTTTTGCTTTTTACTCCTCCATGTTCTTACCTTTCTGCTGCGCAAAATAGCGACAGTAAGGTCTCTGTGTATTTTTGCTTATTGGAGGATTCTGCTCTGTTCAGTGGCAGAATCTAAGAAAATTAAAGAGTCTGATCCTATTTATGTTTAAAGGTGACTAAATAGCTACTGTTGCCTAACCTTTTCAGAAAACAGTCACTATTTCTTCATTAGTTGAAAGCAGTACTGTAGATTTGGGGATTCAGTGTACTTCTTGATACTTGCTATCTTACAAAGACAAATGCTAACCTTGTTGGGGAAGGAGCTGAGTTTTGTTTAATGTTTGTGTAGCTTTGTTAGATTCGGTGAGGAGTAGTGATAGGAGATCTTTTCTTGTGTGGAGAACCAGCTACCACTGCAGAAAGCAATCATTTTAATTTACAGCTCAGCTTTACTAACCTGACATTTAATAACCATGGATCTACATCAAATTAGTCATACATTACTGTGTTTTAGGGGATAAGAAAATGGCTATAACATGAGGTATGAAGTACAATGAAGTTTAGATAATAATTATTCCTGAAGGATTAYATATACAGAAAATAGTGATAACTTCATTAGAACAATTTGCAGATTCTTAAACTGGAGAGACTTACCTCCCCAACTGTAAAAAAACAAGAACTGCATAATTGCTCTATCATGTAGCCTGTAAAAACTAATGATAGATTACCAAATTGCAGAACAATCTTTCCAAACAGAAGGAAGTGAATGTTCAGCCTTTGTTTATGGTTGTAATTTTGACAAATTACACAGCATTTTAGTCATGATCAGTATTCACTTTGTTAATAATGACAAAAAAATATTTGCAGGATTATGATGTTGGTTTATCTGTGGCTGTTGCTATATGTAAGTAACATAGAAACATGTTTTAGTTTTGCTTTCAATACACTATATGCAATACATTTACCAAAGAGTATATTTTTCCTGAAGATAAGTCTTATTCACTTCAAAATTTTATTTTGCTTTATTAAACTCAGTTTGAGATTTACAGATCAATTCATATCTCTGAAAATTACTGTTTTTAAGCATTTTGGGAAGACATCTAGGCACCTGTCTTTCAYTGAAGTCTTTGATATAAGAATGATAATCATAATATAAAATGTTCACAGCTGAAATTAAATTTCTTTCTATTTCATTGGTTTTCTCTTGACTCATGAAAGACTTTGTTGCATGGCTAGCTACAGGCTTCTATCTATTTAAAAATCCTGGTTTATATATTCATATTTATGCAACAATTTAAAAAAATATCTCTAATATTTATGGATTTTATTTTTCTGAACATGACTTATGATGTCAGGTATTAACTTACACAGCCTAAATAACTGAGACAAAAAAGAAGTGAATTATTGGTTTCCAAATCACACTTAGACTTTACTGAAAAATATCATTATTCAGTGGCTTAAAAGTTTGGTCTTCTCTTATCATTTTTTTTTCTATGTTCATGAGAACTAAATAAATATATATTAAAGCTTATATTGGGTAAATCAATATCAGTTTTCAATGTACAGTAACAGACTAAAGTGTCATTAATATATTAGAAATATTATCATATTCTAACTAGGGATAGAGGATCCTGTCACAGCAAAACCCAGCCTGAACACTTACTGCAGATATGTTGATTTCTTTTCAAAAAAGAGCAGCTAAATCATATAGAAGAGTAAGGTTGGAAGGGACCTCTGGAGATCATCTAGTCCAGCTCTCAGCATGACCCATATAGGGATTGAACCCGTGACCTTGGCATTAGCAGCCATACTCTAACCAACTGAACTAAAGGTTGAAGAAACAGAAATAATAATAGGTTTGGGTCTTGTGTGTCCCAGTCAAGTGCCTCATTCCWTCAACAACATAAAGCTATGCAAAGCTTTATGTTACTGAAGTCTTCTTTGCAGGTAAATAACAATCACAACTGGAGATAAACTGGATGAGCAAAATGCAACGGGTAATGTAAAGGTATACAGGCAACAATAACAGAGCCATTGACTGTAGATATAGTCATCACAATTATGACCGCAAAAAGCATTTGTCTTTACTTTGCACAGAAAAAATCTGTATAGCAAATATACTATCGAAACTCCAATAAAAAAATAAACCTGTCTCACCTCTCATTATCTTTCTGCTGGTTTTAAAGTAAACGACAAAGACATTCTGTCAGGTAACTGTTATAACAGATAGGAAATTCACAAGCATTTCCAGGCTTTTTTAAACTCATTTTAATTGCAAGCAACATTATTTATTTCAGAATAACAGAATTACTGAATATCTTTTGGTTAGTGAGTGTAAAAAAAACCTCCAAAGCCCATTTGTCACTCTTAAGTGGCACCCATAAAATTACCTGCAATAGGAAAACAGCCTAAGAAATAAAGGGTGAATATGATGCAGAAATATATTTGACCATTAATACTCTTCTGATAATAGGAACATTGAATATAAAGCTTAGGTCATTTAGATACCTGGCTTGTGATTTCTATAGCATGTGGGTCAGTATGGAGAGATAGTTCCTCTACAGGAATTTTTGAGGTAGTGGCAGATCAATAAAAACTATTAATGGAAAAAGCAGCTTTAGTCAATATATTTTTCATTCAGATAAAGTTTATCTATCTGCACTGAAGTACAGAGATATCTGGGCAAACTATATATAAAGTTAGCCTGAGTGCTAGAAACACTCCAGCAAAAGCAGCATGGTCTCCAGATCTCTGTTCTGTGTTAGTTGAATTTCTCCTAAGCCTTTGGCAAGTGATAAATAGAACCAAATGAAATGTTTCTAACTAACCATGCAGGGCAGACATACTCAAATGGGACAAAAGGGTTAAATAACATTAGACTAAAAAGCATTAGCTGCTGCTCCATGTTCTGTTTGCCTGCTTCTATAACTGCAGGAGGAGAAAGCAAAATGCAGCCGCATTGTATGCTGCAAGAACTATCTGTTGGAAATGAGGGGTTACAGTGATCCAAGAAGCAGTATATTTCCCTGCAGAGCCATGAACTTCTTTCCTAGAGGCTGAGGTGGGAAGTGATGTGTCAAACAACACTACTTTCCATTTACAGGGGCAGGGAGACACAGATTGTCCCTCCTCCTATAACCATTGGAGGATAGTGGTAGTGGGAGGAGTGGATTAGGAACCTCCAGGCCCAAGCCCAGGACGCAGAGGAGCTCCTTTGTGCAGAGTAGTAGAGTACTTAAAGCTCAAAGGAGAAGCAATGACTTTAATAAGAAGGAAAATTTGCTGAACTGATTGTAACTTTAGGAGTCACTGCCTTCCAGAAAAATTTTGAGCTGATATTCCTACTGTGACTGACCTTGCAGAATAACATGGTTGTGTTTTCTTTAGTATTTCTATTGGTGAATACAACATGGCCCAGAAACCAAATTCAGAAGCTAAMTCCCTGACCCCTCAGACATTCCCATGGCTCTGTTTGGGTGATGAATTTCTCCTATGACCTGCTGGAAGATAAAAAAAAGTTACACTTTGCCTCACAGTTCCATGTCTTCCAAACACACGAGTAACCAGAAAAGAATTCAGCCATACTTCTTCCATTTCTTTGCACCTACTTTGTTCATAAAATATGTTAGGAGATGGCAGTTGCTGAGGAATAAAAGCAACAGTGCAGGTCTTACTGAAACAAGAAAGTTTGAATTCTGCCCATAAAATGGACAATAATTTCATTCAGTATAGTGACTAAAATTCAGTAGTAACCTTTCAAATATTTCCTGAGATGTTCACACAAGATGATCATATTGGTCCTTCTACCAGATTGTGACAACTGAATGTTACTACCATTCTTCAGTCTCTACAAGGTTCTTGGGTTCTATATTTCTCTAAGCAGCAAACAAGAACTTCCAGAGACATACACAGCCAAAATCCTTGTTTCAGACACATTGTGTTCTCACAAATTTTATTTCATCCTTAAGATTTTTGCCTTTTGGAAGGAAGAGTATAGGACTCAGTACGCTTGCGTTTTGTGTTACTTGCTTGTTACTTCTGCAGTGACTTTCTGTTTTATACCAGGGTTTATACTAATGGATGGCTTAAATGTTTAACCTTGGCTTATTTCTATAGACACTTTAATATTATAACTTACTTATATTTGCTTTTCTCTATACCCTTTGATTTTCAAACCCGCATGAGGAACTTTATTTGCAACAATATTTTAAAATAAAGATCATTTTTAAGAGCTGCTGAGAAACTTAATTAAGAAATGAGAGAAAGTTTTGCAGTAAAAAATTTTTATATGCAATTCTATAGATGTTTGGAAGAAGTATTTAAAACACGGGAAGAGGGAAGGGAAAGGAGGAAGACAAATCATATTTTTCTATGAATTACATTTGTTTCATTTTCAGCTAGCATAACCTCCTCTAATGCACATGAAACATGTTTAACTCTTCTGAATTTGGATTTTAAAACTTTGGGTTATTAGGAATAATATAAAAATTTATTTGTTCTTCCTTGACAAATCCAGGTATGCATATTGCATAAGTTATGTCATCACTTTTAGGCTTCAGAGAATGCTTCATTGTCAGCCACATCCACAAAAAGACTCTTTTCATGCTAGCACTTGGTCATAAATAATAAATTTTATTTCTGTCCATTTCATCACTAAAAGAGTAATCCACTTGTCTAGGAAAGACTCTTAACTGACAAGACAATTTGGAAAAATACAGAGGAAAAAATCTTGATTATTAGTTAAATGGAAGAAACTTCCAATTATAATGCCATTCTTTAATGATGACTCCTTCCAGTACTCTCAGTGGGATGTATGCCTCCCAGATTTGGCACAAGTGGTATAAGAAAGACAAGACCTTTCATGTTAGTGTGCTGAAATAAAGGGACTTCAACTTTATTTCCAGATTTAAAAAAAAAGTCCCTCAGGAGGGATTATGGACACAGACATTCTCATTGAATTGTAAAATACAGCAGGGTAATGTGCAGGAACTGAAAGTGTCACTCGTCCAGGGGAAAAAAAAAATGCTTTTCTTAGCTATATCATAAATTATATGGGCACACATCTACTCTTACTGTACCACAAAATGGCCTAATGCAGAAAAATAGGGAAAGAGATAATGCCAGAGCAGAGGTACCAGATACTTAATTTGTTACATGGGTTTGACTTTGAATACTAGTAGTACTTAGCAGATAAGTCAATAGTACCTGTCCTGGAAACCACTCCTTGGTATTCCTGGATGTGGAAAGCCAGGTTTTATGTTATTGTTTTCGCTGTCGTTTGTTTACTCTGGGTTTTTTTGAACAGTAATACTAGGGGAGGAAATAAAGCGTTTTGCTTTGATGAGCAGCACTTAGCACAGTGCTGACAGTGAACATGTGGCACAATCCTGTGGGCAAAAGTAAACTAAGGGTGAGGTCATATAGGCCAAATGGAAAAAAAAAAAAAAAAAAAAACGGAAAGTAAGCTTTCAATTTTTCTAACAAGTAGAGACCAGAAAACTTTCTTTCCAGGAACTGATGCTAATGTTATCTAATCAGTATGCTAATATAACTGATAAATATGCTAATCATATCTGTCTTCTAGACTACTCATAAACATCAGTTAAGAATATCTCACATTTCTCACAGTACTATCATGTGACTGAGATGGTGAGACATTTTAGTTAATATTATGAGATCTATACTTTTCCTAATTCAGTAGGTTCCTGCTCTTGTTCATCAGCTGTTTGTGTAGTGATCAGAGCAGAGATGAATGAAATTGCTGCTTGCCTTATCTTCTGACTCGCCTCAGTAGCAAGAATCAAACAAGATTGTGTTGACATCCAACTAAAGTTAGAATAAAACAGAAATATTTACTGAGGAACAACTTTATTGTTCATGCTAGATCCTAAGTAGTAGGGCCTGCCTTGTGTTATCTAGTGTTTTGTAGCTAATCTTGCCACCCTCAGACATTTATTCCAAGCTGTAATTCAACAATTATTATAGTAGAAATCAAGCTGATGATTCACTTATTGAGCAATTTTCCATTCCATATGGCAATAGAGGGCTAACTCTTTATCTGTTTTCAGACACTATAATTAAATTAAAAAAAAAATAGAAATCAGTTGAGATAACACCATAGTTAGACAAAAACTAAAGGCTAATTGTTCATTACTTATGAAATAGTGCACTATTTAGTGTGGTGGCTAATATCTGATATTTCAGGAAAAGGCAAAACTGTAGGCAAAGAGATGAACACAATGCAATATAAGATTTGAACAAACTCTTGTGAAATAAAATTAATTCATAATAATGCCATAGTGTGTGTTAGTAGGAGCACTTATGTTAATTTGAAAAACAATGGTGGAAGATTTATTGTCAGAGTCCAACTCTCTCTGACCTGGTTATTTTAGATGCTCCATGCATGGAGCAGAATGTTTATTATCAAAATTTACTTCTTTGAATACATACAGGAGATTTTTGATTTAGCAGAGAGATACARCAATATACTTAAATCACAATACAAGCTTAAGTTGCACTTACCAAAATATAATGATTGCAATATACAGTTCAATTGTAATACCAGTGTGATTCCCATTGCCAGTCTCTATAATATACTCACTGTCACAATGATGGGTGTCCCTAGTCAATAGGAAGCAATAAGTGGGTTGAAGCCAGCTCAAGCCCACAACCTCTTCAAAAATCTTGCCCTGGTTCTTCAATTTTTATACTCTATGTTGGGCTGAGACATATATATATACTTCCTCCAATGCTGATCTGGCTAAATCAGTGGGACATTCATACTCCTTTGATGAACCCAGGGAGAAGCATTTACACAAGTTGATTCACTCACCTGGGATATAGTCAGCTGATCTAATCAACTGTATGGAGTCAGCTGTTCCACTTGACAGATAAAGCTGTTTATCTAAAAGACAGGTCATCCTCTGTTCCCTTTTTGTTGAGATAAAGTCAACTATCTGTGCAGCAGCTGTGGTCAGTCACACTCTGTTATCTGAAGCTTCAAGGGCACAGCACCATTACCCGTCTCTTTTGAGCTTTCTTCTCTTTCAGGGGTTTGTTGATTAGTCCTATTTGCAAAGCATTAGAACAGTGGTACTGATTAGGCCATAAGTCCAAGTAATTCAGTGTCTTCTTTCTAACTATGGCCAAGTGCAGATGCCTAAGAAAGCAGCAAGAAGATAGCAAACATAGCAACTTTCTCCTGAATTCTTTTCCAACCACAAACAATGTGCGACTTAACGACTTTCTGCAGTTGAGGTTATTTCCATGTTCTTAGTTACTCTCAGTGTATTTTTCTTTCTGTTACTTCCTAGTTGTTAAATATTTTGTGATGAATTAAGATTCTTAAAAACTCAAGATCACTCTTCCATGCCAAAATCTGCTGTTGTTTCAATTTATTTTGACTAAATTAGAGCAGAAAAGTGGAAGTGGTAAGTTCATTGATGTGTTCTAGATAGAAACAATTGTTAAATTGTAATAATTGAAATTTTTAATACACAGTAGACATAGAACAATTGCTAATAATTATGACAATAATAATCTTGCTCTGATGGTTCACACATCTGCTTGTTTGTTTGTTTYGTCTTGAGAGAAACAGCTCTGTTCACATAAAAGATATGATTTGAATATTTCAGCATTTTCCACTAGAAGAATTGACCCTAAGTAAAGAACTTTGTTTCTACATTCCTTCACAACTACCTTAGCTTTCCTTATTTTATCTAAACAGTAGATATTACTTCTCTTTTACTTTCCTTTTAATAAAATTATGCCTGAGCTGTACTCAGCTAAGCCAGGTTTTTTCTCTACAGTAGGTGTACTGAATGAAAGAGTATCCTTGCATTTCACTATTTAGTTTACTCTTTCAGAAGTTCGAGAACAAAGCAAGTTTTTTGTGTCTTTATATTTATTTAAAATATTTTCCTTGTTAGGAATTAAAGTAACATGTTTCTGAATAATCTGTTATCGTTTATGATTTTTTCTGCAGCTGAAGTATATTTAAGGCCAATATGCAAATTATACATAACTCAAATTTTAATTTTCATATAGATAAATATATTTTCTTTTCTTTATTTTAAGCCCTTCCATTCTAGGTTGATAATATCAGTAGTACTACTAGTACTACTAAAAGCCATTATTTATCTAGTGCTGAAAGCATGGTTGTTTCAGGACAAATTCACATTTCAAATACAAAGGCGGGAGTACACAAAAATTAACAGTATGATTATTTACTAAAACAAGCTATTAACAAACAATAGTTTTCAAATCAAATCTGAAGACTTTTATTTTAGTCTGAAAAAAAAGTTCCATATGGAAATGAATTAAGCAAAGGTCTAATGGCTCATGAAATATAGGTCATGCTAATGGTACTATTTGGTCATAACCTTTCTTCAAGAGTATCAGAAAATTCCTAACATAAATTCAATTTCAGCTGGATAATTAGATGCATGCAGAATAAGATAAGGATATTCTCCATTTACAAAAGGAAAATCTAGGCCTAGTAATTAGTCACCCTCAGTAGTTCAATCCTATATTACGTAGTGATAGTGGTTAGCATGTCCTTATTACTATGTAATCTTATTACTGTGCCTTCAGCACAGATAGAGGCATAACTCCAAGAATGTCATATTCAAGATCTAAGACTGTGGCCAATTCCACAACTGGTCACCTATTGTTTTGAGAAAAACCTGTAGCGCTGAATCTATCTTGAATAAATGTGTTATTTTAAATTTAAGCTATAGGTTTGTCATGGAAAATAGATTCACAAACCAAATATTGCTGATGTGTGGCTAGATATGGGCTGGTTATGTGAATACCCTATGTAACTCAAGGTGTGGTAATCAATAATTGCTATCTTGAGTAGAGTTTTCTTGAGTTATCTACATTCTGGTTAACTTTTTGAGGGAGGAAGTCCTTCTAGTTTCAGCTGCACACTACCAGTGGCCTTTATGACAGCCTCTTTTGTTGCCGGTAAAAGCTCTTGCTTCTGACATACCAGTGAGTTTTACAATAATCTATGAATGTTTTAGGACTGAGTCTGTAACTACTTATAAAAAATGCAAAGGAAGTTATATTTGCAAAGTTCAAGAAATGTACCTTTCAAAAATTTACGGTTCTCCACAGGAGGGCAGTGATTTTTCTGAAACTGAAATGACTGAAGTTTTTCAGATGTCTAAAAACATTGTCAAGGTCAATGTTTTATACTCTTGTAGCACAAATAACAAAATTGATCAAAAGATCAATTCTAAATTGTCCTCTTTTTTGACCGAATATTGTAATAAACGTCATACTACCTGCACATAGAGCTTGTTCCACTCATTGCTTGAAAAAAGTAGAAAGAATGTGAGGATGAACATCTCCTATTTTGCAACTACTCCTAAAATACACCAGGGAGTGACATCAGAACAAAGGAGGCGAAGCTAACAAAATTTGTCATAGTTGTTACAGCACAAGCAAAGTAGTCAGATAACTGACTACAGTTGTACACTACAGTGTACACATACACCTCAGAGATTTTCCAATTATGAATACATTAGCTTGGTGATAGCTTTTTTAAATTAGCAATTGCATCACCTTTAAAACTAAAGTAAATTTCACTAATACATAATGATTAAGACTAGTTTCAAACTCACAGCCATTTCCTAGATAACTCAAAGGACAAAAAGCAGTGTTAGTTTTTGAAGACTGAAGTTCTTCTCACTTTACAAAATTTTGAACTGAACTGAGAGTATAATTCAGACTTTCAAAATTATTTTCCTCTAGCTTCTGATTAGTGCAGAAATATTCCCAATAGAATGATGCCTTTTAAGGTCAGCAGACGAAATAAAAAGTGAAGCTCTTGTGAAAGTGAAGACTTTAACTGTGCCCATGCCCTCATGGCACCCAGCTGCAATTCTGCCAAATGTGTATATGCTTATTGTGAGGTCACTAATTCTACTTGCATATTGAAGAACTTTATCAGCAAAAGGTAAAAGTCTGATCTGCCTTTTGCTCCATCAATGTAATTAGTAAAGCCAATGTGATTATTCTAGTGTAAAAGCCTTGTTGTATCTGAGCTTCCAGCAAACTTATATGCACTAAACCATGGTCTGCAGCTGAAGAACCCTTATTTCTTATTTATAGATGAGGAATAAATGTACACAGACAGACTCTCTTCCTATACTCACATGGATGGTGTAAAATATCAGACTTGAGACTCCATTGGTTTAGTGAAAACCTGCAGTGCAGACCTCAGACTAGGACAGACTGATAGTCTAACCACTGTACAACCTCTATTATGATACAAAGGAATAGATGCAGATCAGCCAGAATGGACTGACAATACACTTCTATAATCAGTATCTGGCACAGAAAATAACACTACTCTGAGCAGATTCTCTGAAGCAACTAATCCAGGCCAAGGACCAGTGTCAAGCTTGATATCTATTAGACTCTGACTGAATTCAGATCATTTAAAAATAAGGCCCAGTCTCCAGCTGGGCAACCAGTCTACCTACAAATAACTTGCATAAGTTTAAACCACCAAAGACAYAATGTTTTTAAAGTAACTGCGCTCATGCAATGTCTTTATAGTTTTCACCCATTCACATCATTGTTCTCTGAGCTACCCAGCAGAGGTTGGTATAAGATATCTTTTTGTTGTTGTTGTTGTTCTGTTGAGGTAGAAACAGTAGACATGCCTGCATAGCCTCTGGGACATGATCCTCCTTCTTCCATAACTTAATGCAGCATTACAGTAAAGAAAAGGGTATAAAAGCAATTGTTTTAGGTCAAGATGCTAACAAGCAATGGCTACAGAGAAATATGTCATCCCAGGCATGGTGAAAAACACGATAAATAAACCGTAAAGAGTGGAAACAACAGGGAGAGGAGAAGTGAGTTATTACATAGTGGTGTGAGGAAAATGAAGAATTAGTTGAGAAGGGATAATGAAGTGAAGCACTTGAACAGGTTGCCCAGAGAGGTTGTGGAGTCTCTTTCTCTGGAGATATTCAAAGCCCACCTGGATGCAACCCTGTCTACCATGCTGTAGGTGAGCCTGCTTGAGTAGCGAGGTTGGACTAGATGATCTCCAGAGGTCCTTTCCAACCTTAACAATTCTGTGATTCTATGAATAAACTTAAATTGCAAGTGTCTAGCCTGAAAGATACAAGATTTAGTGCCTGAAGACAGGTAGTAACAGATCAGCAAGAAGAGTGTTGAGTGTTAGAGTTGCACAGTGAGAAATGGGAAAACAGACACACTTTTTATCCTGATTCAGAAAACATCACTCAGACTACTCATTCCCAAAAGCAGTATCATGAAGGCAGCAGATGGTAAAGTGCTAACTGTACCACAAAGCTTTAAGAAATACTAGGGAGAAAAGAAAATAAGTTACAAGCATTTGGGGAGAATCCAAGACTAAGACTAATGGGATATTACTGGGAAAAGAGAGCTTTCATGGTGCAGAAATTTAAAACTACAGTGAGAAAAAGAAAAAAGCTTTTAAGCTACAAGAGGCCCTTGATAGAGATAATTCTGCAACTGAGTTCATACTCATCATCAAATGAGTGATGTTGGCAACTATGCAGTTAGTACGTTTTCAGAAAACTCACTCATACAAATGGAAAGCAGAAGAGTTTCCCTGAAGCCTGGCACAAATCAACTCAAATCCAAAGGAGACCTCAGAGGAGAGTGTAAACCCTGTGGAGCAATCACATTTGTCTCACCCAGGGGTGAGAGGATTCTGAATCTCCTGCTGCTGCATGTCACCCTGAACTAGACCACAAGCTAGATGAAGTCAGGTCAGAATATTTGTGGTAACATCACGGAAGGGCCAGAGAAAATTAAGTCATTCCCCTCTTTACCTGCCCTCCTGCTCTCCTAGCAGAACATTTGTGATGAGAAAGGACAAGAATTCTGTCAGTCATTCATCTGTGCATCATTGATTTTCAGGAACATTTTACCTTTTCTTAGGTAAAGATGGTAAGTGATAGGGGAGAAAGAGGAGGACAGGGTAGGGGAAAGGATTAACATGGTCAAATTTCCTATGTAGGTGTTCAAATCAGGAAACCATGCTCCCCTAAACATTTGGTATTGAATCTCAGCCTGTAGAATTTCCTTTCAGTCCTTCTTCATCTGTTGTTTCTTCTGTATTAACCAACAAAGAAGGTTTGGTTGGAGAAATGCAGGCTGGGGACCGCCTTGGTTGCAGTGACCATGAAATGGTGGAGTTCAGGGTCTTGTGAGGACAAAGCAGTGCAATAAGTAGGATCACACATCTGGATTTCAGCAGAGTAAACTTTGTTCTCTTGAGGGACCTGTTTGATGGGGATAAAGACTCTATAAGGCAGAAGAGTCCAAGAGAGATAGTTAATTTTGAAACATCATTTCCTCCAAGCTAAAGAACAGTGCATCCCAAATAGCAAGAAGTCCAGCAAAGGCATCAGGAGATCTGTGTGTATGAACAAGAAGCTCCTGGCAAAACTCAAAGAGAAGAGGAAGTAGATGGAATGCAGGGACAGGCCGCCTGGGAGGAATATACGAAAATTGTCAGAGTATGCAGGGATGAGAAAAGGATGGCTAAGGCTCATCTGGAATTAAATCTAGCAAAGGATGGGTGTCAAGGACAACAAGAAGGACCTCTTCAAATACATCAGTAGCAGGAAGAAGACTAGGGAAAATGTGGGCCTGCTGCTGAATGGGGCCCTTGTGACAAAGGCTACAGAGAAGTCAGAATTACTGAATGCCTTTTTTATTGCTAAGGGTAGCCCTCAAGAATCCCAGAGCCTGAAGACAAGGGAGAAAGTATGTAGAAAGAATGACTTTCCCTTAGTTGAGCAGGACTTAGAGATCTTTTAGGCAAACTTGACACTAGCAAATCCATTGGCCTGGATGGGATGCACCTGTGGGTACTGAGGGAGCTGGTGGATGTTRTTGCCAGGCTGCTCTCCATCATATTTAAAAGATTAGGAGGAACAGAAAAAGTGCCTGAGAACTGCGAGAAAGCCARTGTCACTCCAGTCTTCAAGAAGGATAAGAAGCAGGACTCAGGAAACTACAAGCCATTCAACCTCACCTCTAACCCTGGAAAGGTGATGGAACAGCTTTTTCTGTTCCATCTCCAAGCACGTGGAAGAAAAGAAGGTGATCAGGAGTAGTCAGCATGCATTCCCCAAGGGGAAATCCTCCTTAACCAATTTGAGAGCCTTCTCTGATGGAATGACTGGCTGGGTAGATGAGGGGAGAGCAGTGGACGTTGTGTGCCTTGACTTCAGCAAGGCTTTTGACACTGTCTCCCAGAACATCCTCCTACATAAGCTCAAGAAGTGTGGGTTAGATGAGTGGACAGTGAAGCAGAYTGAGAACTGGCTGAAAGGCAGAGCTCAGAGGGTCGTCATCGGTGGCATGGAGTCCAGTTGGAGGCCTGTGGCTAGTGGCATCCCCCAGGGCTCAGTACTGGGTTCTGTCTTGTCCAACTTCTTCATCAATGACCTGCAAGAGGGACTGAGTGCCTCCAAGCTGAGAGGAGCGGCTGATACACCTGAGGGCTGTGCTTCCCTTCAGAGAGACCTGGACAGGCTGGACAGTTGGGCAGAGAGGAACCTCATCAGGTTCAACAAGGGCAAGTRCAGAGTCCTACACTTAGGGAGGAATAACTCCACGCACCAGTACAAGCTGGGGGCTGAGCAGCTGGAAAGCAGCTCTGCAGAGAAGGACCTGGGAGTGCTGGTGGATGACAAGCTGACTCTGAGACAGTAATGTGCCCTTGTGGCCAAGAAGGCCAATGGTATCCTGGAGTGCATCAGGAAGAGTTTTGCCAGCAGATCAAGGCAGATGATTCTGCCCCTCTACTCTGCCCTGGTCCATTTAATATAAGGAGCATCTTGTAAAATTACAAAAACTGAAGGGTTATCATGGTAATCATTCTACATCATTCCTACAAAGCAAAAAATCTGAGGAGGCTTCATATTGTTTACTAGTCATAGTAATAAGAGAGCCTAATAGCTGCCATTATTCCTATCAGTACTGATGCTAAATAAATTAGTGATTTCAAACATCTTTGTGTTTTGATTTCAAAACATAACATGACACTTTTAGCATTGGTTTGATTGTCTAAATTTATTTCTATTAAATTAGTGGGTACAGTAGATGAGCAAAGATTTCAGAATCTCCAAGGTTAGTTGCAAGTAAATGTAGGATTATCGTGTGATGTTTTAATGAGAATTTTGAATCTGAGCTGAACTTTGATGAGTTTCTTTAATAGAACAGATGGATTAACAAATATTAGAGGAAAAATGTTATGAGGGAGGGAGAGGGATTTGTACGACATTGTGAGGATTTTCAACAGCTTCTTCAGCCACTAGTCTTAATCAGCATTTTCTAAGGCTTATTTTAACACAATTTTCTGTAAGATGCAAGATCCATTGACCAAATTGTGACCAGATCATGCCAAAAACTCTTTAGACATTTGAAAACATCAGAATATTTATTTTTCTTGGCCAGAAGAAATAACTGTAGACTGTTCCTGGCACAGCGTTATCCAATCAAAAAGAGAAATACCACAATTTGGGGGACATTAATTCCTGGGAGTTTTCCAGTCCAGTTTTCACAATGTGTGCTTACTGAAAGATATGAATGTATTCTAAATGGGTATTGCTGTATATAACCTCCATCAAATTTTCAGTTAGACTTTTAAACACTCAGCAAGTGTTTTCACATGAATATATGATTAATGAAAGCAACACTTATAACTCAGGATTTCATTTCTCAGATTTCTAAAAAAAAGAAAGAAACAAAATACAAATCTCTAAAATATTCTATTCTTTTTTGAAATGTCCCTGAAGCTACAGAAGCAGCAAATAGAACAATAAATTTTATACTGTTTTGCACTGGAAGCAATATCAGTTGAAGTGCTTTCTGTATTTGTATGTTTGCTCTTGTGACTATATATATAAAATATCCTCTAAGCAACTGGGAAAAGCATGAATGAAGAATTGGTCATGCAGTTGTTAAGACTAGGAGATAATTCTTGTCTGCTTCATTCAATGGCTTCTTAAGTTTGAGAACTGTCTTCATAGGAGAAGACAGTGATGCAGTTAACACTCTACACCACCACATACTTTCCTACTTAACTTACAAAGCAAGGTGTTCTCAAGGTGATGGACACATCAGTTCTATACCACATGAGATATCCAGGTTAAGGCTAATTAAAACCTGTCTGTAGAGGCACTGCTGTCTTTTATCCTGTTTTGGATAGAAGAATGGCATCAGAAAATTTCACATTTCCCTGGACAGCTCACTATCCAGGTTGACCACCTCAGAGAACATAAAAAATGCTAGCTATCCCAAGACTCCCTATACCATGACAAAAGTGAAGTGATCTTTAAAACTGGTACCTTACACAACAACAACAAAAAAAAGATAGTTGAGTGCCTGCAGGTAGTACAGAGACACAAGGCATAATTAGAGCGCTAATCTGAAGGCAGGATGTTCTCCTGACCTTCTCCACTGAAAATCTCAATTCACCCGTGCTCCGTCAGGTTGTGTAGCTGTACTATCACTGACTGACTGTTTTTGGACTTTTTCTAACTGTTGTAATACACTACAAATAAGAATGAAATAATGATAGTTATTTCTTCTACTGTATAGCAGGGCATGGAAATTTAGATGGGAAATCTCTTAATTTAAATGAGAAATACTTCTTATTCTGCTTTCTAATTATCACTTAAGCACCATGAAGGCAGAGAATATTGTAGCAAAACTCTCTTACAGACCACATCAGTGTTCCTACACCAACTCCTTCCTCCCTTCTTTGTAGTAAGCCATCTTCCTTCTTGTGTACTAGGAAGAGACTGGTAAATACTCGCTACAATCAGTCTTTTCAGAGGGAAAAAGACCAAAGTCACTAAAGTATTTTTGAGTGGAAGTAGTGAAACAATGTCCATATATTAAACATAACTTAAATCTTAGAAGCTTCAAACTCAAAAGCTAAAGTAAAAGATGGAGTTTAGTTTCACACAGTCTGCCACAAAAAATTCTCCCATGTATAAACTTTGAATGGTAAAGGTATAAGTAGTTCTACAGTTTGTTTTTTAAAGGGCTTTTTGTTTTTCCTTAGTTTTCCAGTATGTTCTCTGACTTAAAAAAAAAAAACATGAACTCTAATGGATCTCTCTTAATTTACTAATTCCTGAAACAGTTCACTCCACCTGTGAACCAAGCTGGTATGATGCAGTGATGCAAAGATTCTTGAAAAAACTCATTACTTCTACTTTTTCTGCTGTCTTATGTGCTGAAGTACTACTACACAGTGTAAATAAAGAAAAAATTGCAATGCCAATATTCAACCTTCCCTAAAGGTCATTTGTTACTGCATGTGAATAGAATTTTTGTAGATATGACATTATTTAGTCAGGGAACATCTTATTAAATCTCTCTGAGAACCTTATTTCCTTCAAAAATATATACTATATAACATTTTTACTACAGAGAGAGAAAATAGCACATTGTCTGTGACCAAGATGATTCATCTTGTATCTGAAAAAATTAGTTATCTTTTGTAAATTAAGGCTATTGCTGTGGGTCATACACTTTGTTTCTCAGCAGGCTATTAAAGGGAGAAAAATAAAATATGGAAATAAAGGTTATATTCTTTAAAAGAAAAATCTAAGCTCTAGTTTGTATAGAGTTAGACTAAATTAGATGTAGAATTAAACTTAATTGAGTACCTATATGTTATCATGATAATTGGGATGTTGTATATTAAGTCTAGAGTTAAAATATAGCCTTATGTATGTGAGAGGGTTTTGCCTGTTCCCAGAACCATTCGATCTATATCACAGAACCCTGATAAGAGAAAAAGCTGCTTCCTTACAATGTTTACGATTGTTATTGAAAAATAGGTTTTTCTGTTGATCCAAAATAATTGCTCAGTCAAACATCGGTCTCTTTTGTCCATGTGTAGATTATTTATCTTTGTGTTTCTAAAAATTTCCCCACAACTGAGGTTTTTTACTTGAAACTTTTCTATTCTCTTTGCATGGGTACAGAAAAGAATTAGCATATTTTCATTTTATAGGAACAAAATAAGACTATAATCTCAATATATAATTCATTATATGTATATAATAGGTTATGTAATTGTCATGACAAGTTATTTCATATCTATACTCATAAATGCAGCATGATATAAAATTGTAATATTATTGTTCACATTTGACTTTGAAGTGCAGGTTCCACCTCTTTCAGCAGACCTTAGCTAATGATTTGTTTAGTAAATCTCTCTTTCGTGCAGTATTATGATAGGAAAGCATTTTGTATCCTAATTGCCTCCCTCTTAAAGAGTGATGAGTTTTCTTTCTTTTTTTTTTTCTTTTTTTTATTGATTATGGGTATGTTTTATCACTCTCATAAATCTAATTCTGCTGACATGTGCATTGTTCCAAACTAGGTGAAGTAGAACCCCAGTTTAAGATACTGAGAGTCTGATGCCACCAGAGAAATAAAATAATTTTAAAAGATTTATCTTTTATTTATTTTATTTTATTTTTATTTATTTTTATTTATCTTTTTATTTTTTGCTAAATTAGTTTAGCAAAATCTTTATCAATCATTAGTTTATACAATTGTAGGTTGAAGCATATGCTCTTTTTTTATATGTATATATGCAAAGTGTTCCAATGATGATGAAAAAGAAACCTTTTTCTCCTTGATAAAATTAAGGAATAATTGGTAACTTCACCTAATTTTCAACTTGAACAAATATAATGTTATTTTTTGAAGTAAGTAGTTTAACTGACTTATTTCAATTACTTTTTATTTGTCAATGGATACTATATTTATTTTTATTTCAAATTTTATTTTAAAAGCCTTTAATCAGTTATAGTTTTTCATTAAAGCCAGAGCTAATATTAATATTAAATGATATTAATAGCAGAATGAATATACTATATTAATCCTCCTTTTTCTGTTTGTAATCTAGTCACAACATATAAAACAGCAAAAAAGTTTTAAATATATTAAGTGTTCAGTCAGTAGTTTGTAAGAGGACAGTTGTTAACTACTGCTGCAGTTCTGCAAAACTTTCAGCTTAAACATTACTCAGAATCTGATTCTGGAGTTTCCTTCAATCCAAAGAATTCTATATGCAAACCATAGTTATTAAAACGTAACGATGCTTAATGATTGTTAATTCTGGTAATATTCAATTCTTTATATAAGCAAAAGGACTATAAATTCTGTGTTCAGGAAATATACTCAAGAGCATTTATGCATACACCTTTGATGTGATAGGCCATGAATGAATTTTCAATCACTTAGTCTTGCGACTATGTGAAATTATGTGAAATTAGTAAAAATATTATAAAATTAACTAGTATTTAACACGAAGCATACCTGTCCAGGTATATTTCCTCTTTGATTCAGCTGGTGTCATGGAGCTTTCTGAGATAGGTAATTTATGATGTCTGTACTGCTCACTGAAGAGGTTGCTCATCCAGATCACACCTTTTATGCAACTACATGCACAAGAAAGTAGATGCTTTGGTGTTTGTGCAGATTGAAGTGAAAGCCCAAACAAAAGTACTGCGGTTTGGACTGTTTTCCTATGTTAAAGCAGTTCACAGTATAATCAATACAGATTCTACCTTATTACAACTGTATACTATAGTGTACATGCAACCCTCAGGGATTTTACAATCATTAATACATTAGTCTGATTATAGCTTTTCTAAATTAGCAGTTGCAGCTAATTATACCCCATATACTGTATTGTATACAGTATTGTATTGTGACTGGATTGGCTATGAACCAGTGAGTTGAATCTACTCTGTATCTTGTACTGTGCTGGAGGAGAAAGGAAGCATAATGGGAATACTGGTAATAGCAATATTTTTTATGTATACAATTCTGATTATTATAGGAGATCTGGAAGAGAATGCTATCTTAGGCTTTTCTAAAAATCTTACCATTTACCTAATCACTTGTTAACAAGAAAAAAAAAAGAAAAAAAAAAAAAAAAAGAAATGTCTGAACATGAACTTTTAAGAGTAAGAAGCAAAGTCATTACTCCAATATCATGGCAACTAGCACTAACTATACAATAAATATTGCCAATATCTGCCGACAGTATTTTTTATAGATTGTATTTTGCCCCAGTGGTTTAAACATAAAGTTCTTGTACTTCCCTACTGAAAAGGTATGGAAACATTCCAAAAATACTGAAGGATTCACAACATATTCTCTCTTAAGAGTTTCTTCTGAGACTAAAAGTCAGATAAGAACTTGACTTTAGGTCCTGTATCAAGAAGAATAAGCTTTTAAGTTCTCTATGAGAAACACATACTGAAGTCCATCTCTAGTCACTTTAGCATCTTTTAACATGCCACGTATTTAAGTGATACTCTGACTAGATTTTCATTTTCATGAATTAAGGCTGTATTCAGATAAGAACAATATAGGAAAAATATTTGATATAGATTAAGTGAATCCTATGAACCTCCCTTTGCTTTAAATTTAAAATTAATCCTTCATCATTTCTTACTAGCATTTGATTTCTTAATCAATGCAGTACTAGATTAAGAAAATTCAAATCATTTCCATTTCATTTTCCCCCTCATCTTTTATTCTTAATCGAATATGAAGAATAGTACTAATTTTTTTTTGCATGTTGCTTTTTTGTTTCCTCATCTTAGCATTGTAATCCACATTGCTTAGGAAAGATATGGCATTTCTCTTAGAAGTTTGCTAGTCAGACAGTTAGAAATCCCACAGCTTGTCAATAATTTTCATTCCAGATATTCATTTGAAACAAAAGCATATGATTTCATAAATATAGGCTGATTGCACTATCATCTACAAATCTTCTAGACACTTGATCCTAATTCTCCACTACTTTACAACTTGTGTAATAATAATTTCAAACTACATTAAGCAAGAGCAAAGTGCATATTAAAATGCAGCCATAGAGAACTGATCCAGAAGTTGCATCTTGCTCTTTTCTGAAAAATAGTTATCAGAAATTGGGTCTGCTGTTGTAGTTAGGGGTAGAGGTTACAAAGAGAAAGTGGAAGGAGGTTTCCCACTGAAGCTCAGGAGAATATACCTGCATGGAATATTTCTGCACAATATACAAAGCTGTGAAGATGCTGGTTAGGACTTAATGCCAGCCCACAAAATCACTATGAACACAGATTCATTCCTGAACACTTTTCTGTAAATTGCTTATCTAATTTTGCAGGAAACATCACATATTTTCTATCCATTATTATCATGTATGTTAAAGTAAATTAAATTACTTTGTAAAAAAAATATAAATAAATTACTGTTTAGAAGAAAGGTCAATACAAACCAGATAGATCAAGTGACTAAATACTTATATGGTAACTATAACACCAAATTTGCAGATACTTTAAAATTTCCATGATTTTACCTTATTTTTCTATCTAAGTGAACTTAATGTAAATATTACAGAATCACAGAACCACAGAATCAGTAAGGTAGGAAAGGACCTCTGGAGATCATCTAGTCCAACCTCCCTGCTCAGTAGGGTCATCTAGAGCATGTTAGACAGAGTTGCATCCAGGCAGGCCTTGAAGATCTCCAGAGAAGGAGTCTCCACAACCTCTCTGGGCAACCTGTTCCAGTGCTCCGTCACTCTCACAGGGAAGAAATTCCCCCTCATGTTCAGGCGGAACTTCCTGTGCTTCAATTTCTGCCCACTGCCTCTTGTCCTGTCACATGGGACAACTGAAAAGAGTTTGTCCCCATCCCCTTGACACCCTCCTTCAGGTACACATTGATAAGATCCCTCTTAATCTTCTCTTCTCCACGCTAAACAGGCCCATCTCTCACAGCCGTTCCTCATAGGGCAGATGCTCCAGCCCTCTGAACATCTTTGTAGCCTTTGGCTGGACCCTCTCCAGTAGCTCCATGTCTCTCTTGTACTGGAGGGCCCACAACTGTACACAGTACTCGAGATGAGGCCTCCCCAGGGCAGAGTAGAGGGGCAGAATCACCTGCCTTGATCTGCTGGCAAAACTCTTCCTGATGCACTCCAGGATACCATTGGCCTTCTTGGCCACAAGGGCACATTACTGTCTCAGAGTCAGCTTGTCATCCACCAGCACTCCCAGGTCCTTCTCTGCAGAGCTGCTTTCCAGCTGCTCAGCCCCCAGCTTGTACTGGTGCGTGGAGTTATTCCTCCCTAAGTGTAGGACTCTGYACTTGCCCTTGTTGAACCTGATGAGGTTCCTCTCTGCCCAACTGTCCAGCCTGTCCAGGTCTCTCTGAAGGGAAGCACAGCCCTCAGGTGTATCAGCCGCTCCTCTCAGCTTGGAGGCACTCAGTCCCTCTGTGCAGGTCATTGATGAAGAAGTTGGACAAGACAGAACCCAGTACTGAGCCCTGGGGGATGCCACTAGCCACAGGCCTCCAACTGGACTCCATGCCACCGATGACGACCCTCTGAGCTCTGCCTTTCAGCCAGTTCTCAGTCTGCTTCACTGTCCACTCATCTAACCCACACTTCTTGAGCTTATGTAGGAGGATGTTCTGGGAGACAGTGTCAAAAGCCTTGCTGAAGTCAAGGCACACAACGTCCACTGCTCTCCCCTCATCTACCCAGCCTGTCATTCCATCAGAGAAGGCTCTCAGATTGGTTAAGGAGGATTTGTCACTGTTAGTAGAAATGGCCACAGTCTAAACAGCATCATACTCATGCATTACTCATCTGCCAACCATCTTTTCACAGAGCTACTGTAACATTTGTATTGGGTAACGGCAGCATATCCTTCTAATACTCTTTTCTTTCCATCTGCCAATGATGGTTGGCTTGGAAAGTGCTGGCTGGAGCTATATTTTATCCATCTCTGTTACTTTTCACACTATTATTCTGACTGGAACTGTTACAGGAAATTAATACATATATCCACTTTATTGCATGAGATGTTGGACAGGGAATACCGAAAAAGAATACAGGTAGAGCAAATCCAAGAACTTCCRGTATTTTCTTATTTACTCTTTTATTAGGTAGCAAATAGCTATTCATTCACTACATATAAGCATCAAAACTCATAATATTTGAATTTAGAGTGTTGCTGCAGTGTCCCACAGTGACTGTGGTTCCCTTCTTCCCATTTCCATCCTTCCTGAGGAAGCTTTACAGAAAATGATTCCCACAGTACAACACTTTCCTCCTTCTCAGTGTAGTGAGGACTGGGTCACTGACATTGCCAGATTATGATACATATTTCCACAGGGAGCTCAAAAGAAGAGAATCTATGGACTATTGCAGTGCTGTTCTAAATTAAAGCACGTGGTTATATAGTATAATATTTAGACTGGGATTTCAGTTATTTAGGGATATATATTAGAACATTTTCATACAAAGCAGACATACTGTAGAAACTTTTATTACAAAAACAATTTTTAATGAAAGTAGTTTTGATGGAAAAAGACAATTTATCCTAGTATTAGAGACTATCTAATCATATTTTTTAAAATAATTTTGTAAAAAAATATTTTCTAGTGTAAACAGACATTTTTAATGGGTAAAAGAAAAGGATTTTCTTTTCAAATTATATTTTTAATGTAAAGTAGACAGTGTAATCATTTAGTTTTTAAGGGAGAAAGAATATAATAAAAATATTCATTTAGAGTCTGTATTCATAAATAATTGGAAATAAAAATCATTCTTTTTTTTTTTTTTTCTTTTCTACAGGCAGTACCTCACCATCTGTCAGACATAAGAAATGGAAGATTAGCATGTGCTATTTACATCTACAGGAACTGCCTTTTATAGCATTCTATATTTCTCAAAGACCACAATGACACGGTTGCTGTGATTAGAAAAGTAACCATCACAAGGACACTTCTGTGACAATCAGTTTGATTCTCTGGAGTAGATCTTCCTTTGGTGTAAATTTATGTATTTAACTTGACTTGCACTGAGATATATTGATTCACGTCGGTATTAGGCCCTCTGTGTATTCAAGCTATATCAATTATATTATATTATATTATATTCAAGCTATCTCACAGATTCATTTGATAATTTTGTAATTATTACAACCTTTCTTCAGCAAGATAAGCCTGAGAATTTTTGAATTTGTAAGGAAAGGAGAAAAGGGCTACAGTCTTCCACAGTGGACAATGAAGTCCATAGTAAAACAAATGTTATTCCACAGATTGTGTTATAAACACTTTCTAATGAATGTGTAAATGTTAATGTTCAAAGAGTTTTGCTAGAGATGTTTCTTGTTATTTAAGTAGAGGTTTGATACCATCAAATTTTTTTCCAATAGCAGAAATTTAAAAAGTATAAGATTAATTTCCCCAATGATAATATATGCACATTTTTCAAAAATCAAACTTACTTCAAATTAGTCCTCAAAATACTCTTCTCCCTTTCTGTTGTCACTTCTTTCTCTCTACTGTCTAAGATGACTTATACACCCACTCAGTGTTCCAGGTTCTCAAACCGTCTCTATCATCATGTTTTCTCCAAGAGCTTCTGTCTTTTTCAGAAATCCTTCTCTGGTCATATAGGTGGTTTCCACCCTCCCTCCCCTTTTTCTTACTCCATCCTAATGACTTTTGTGATCCAACGATTATTTGCTTCTACTCTTTCATTCTCTCATATTATTTGGTATTATTGTATTCTTCAGGCATAGACTGTTCTCTTTTGGGCTGTTTGCACTCATAGTTGTCCTCTGCTTGTGAAAGCCATTCTTAACTTGGGAGACAGCTTGTGGAAGAGAAATGAGTGGTAAGGAGCAGGGTGGCCAATTTAAATCGACTATTACCAGGAACCGTAGAACTCATTTAGATCTTCTTTTCTTTAAATTGATTATTTTCTATTGTTCTACTGTTGGAATTTTTTCCATCTGTTTCACATCACAATTTTTTTTTAAGAATTATAAATATTTGCTTAATTAGCTAATTTAAGGAAAAGTTCTAATAAAGCTCCTCTGAATGTTATAGGCAAATCAGTAGAAACATTTAAAGTTTTATTCAGGGGCTTTACAGTAGTTAATAGCCCTCACTCTGAAAGAAGCTGGGAGGAACACCAACAGTAATAAAAGAAATGCTACATGAGCCCTGTCATCTACATAAAATTGTGAAACTGTGAAGAATTCAGTTTTACCACTCTTCTCTGCGGGAAAGAGAAAAGAAGTGGAAAAGTAATATCCAGATTATCAGATATAGAGATAATACAAAGATAAATAGAACTTCTCAGGATTTAAGTCCTATGAGAACTATATAGCCTGAGACATTGGATCTTCTTTTTCTCTGATACTATACACAGTCTAGCTTAGACAGAAAAATTAATTACATGTGTTTTTAAGACTTTACTTTGCATTTAGATTTATTTGCATTTTAATGTATTTTTACTTCAGTAAGCAATACAGAATGTGCAGGATTTTTCTGTTTAGATAGAATACACTATTTAAACACTCTGAAGAGAATTTTCTCTGTTTACTTCGCTACTATATTTGCTGGAATTCTATTACTTTTTGCAGTTGGGTACCATTTTGCAGGATTATTTAAAAAAGAGTATATAGCAGCAAACAATCTTAACTTTGTGCTTAAGTACAGCCACAAACCACGGATACAAGTGTGTATAAGCTGCCACAGTATCAAAGTTGGTTTTGGAAGTAACTTGTGCCTAAGGAATACCCGCCACAGTTCACTTGCCATTCAGTTCTGCAGCAAGCAATGTCCTGAAGGAGGACAAAGAGCCTCCAGCTTCTTTTTATTTCCAGCTACATCTTCCAATTTAGCAACGCATGACCCAATTCGTTCTGCACTCACTTTCAAGACATTTAATAGATCAAGAATAGCATAATGATTGCATTTGAAAGCTAGCAAAGATGGGAAACAGAGGCATTCTAGAAACATGCATGTGCAAAATTGTAGCATATAGGACATAGGAATATATGCATATTTCTGATTCTTTGTGGCTGATTATGATTGAGTTTACCTGGCTGGTGTCTGGAGAGGAAAAACAGTATTCCAGAGGTTATTTACTGCTATTTTTTCTGCCTAATTTTACTAACGTTTCTCTTATAAAATCAAATTATTTCTAAATGTATATATGAAGCTCTCTTAAACAATAGATAGAAAGAAGTATGCTAATGAATATTAGACACTTAATTAAGAGAGAGGTTGTGTAGGTTGTTTTATTTTTTGTAAAGACAAATCTACTCTGAATACATAGAAGAAAATTTGAGTAGAAAACTAAATAAATATGCATGAAGTGGAATTAATGGATTAAGCCTTTCAGTGATAAATACAGATTTTTCTGTTTTGCACATAAGGAATCAAATATATCAAGTCCAAGATACTGAGTGACACTAAATAAAGTATACTGGGGAGCGTCAAGGCAATTAGAAAAGAATTTTGACTCCTTTTCCCTACCATAATTGATAGTTAACATCATATTTTCCTTATGAATGCAGGCATGGCATTAACACCTACCTCTGCTTGCCAGTGAGTAGATTTGGATACAGTTTCATTTCACCATTCTACAGATTATTCAGTCGGCTCATTCAAGCCTACGTACTCCCACCTACTTTCTTGGTCTTTAAACACAACACTGTAGGGACATACAGAAAWTCAGGAAAAATATCTTTCCTATCTGAGCACAGTGAGGAAAGTAAACTTATCAACTAGGGTCATCACAGAAAACTGCAAAATCAGTATTTTGAATTATAAAGATTATAGCTGCAAATACAACATGAGACATCACAATATTGATCTTTTAAGAAGACATTGGTAAACAGTGATTCACTGAAGAATGAATATTAATGCCCTATGCCCCAAAGATCTGAAAAAAAATTAATATATCATGCAAAATAATATTAATTAAACAAATATTAGTAAAAATTCCCTGATTTTTTTTTTATTATTTTAAGATGAAACTTTAAGTAAAGGCTACTATGAATTTCATCACCTTTGTATCTGTACTAAGGCAAGATAAAGTATCTAATTCGTGCCCACTGCATGACAACTTCATGTCTTTATTTTATTACCTATTATATGAGAGGTTCCTCAACTCATTTTTTCCTATGGCATAGCCAATAGCGGATTTAGCAGACTTTAAACGCAGGTTAAGCATGGCAGCAATCACAGTGACATGATAACATAAGAAATACTATACTGGGTCAGACCAGTCATCCATCTAGCAGAGTAAGGCATCTCTGGTAGTGACAGCAGATGTGCTTTCAGAGAGGTAGTGTGGAAACTTGGCCACTGTGCAATATGTGCCATTTGCAGTCCCCACCATCTGTAATCATTGGATAAAATATGTCAGAGGCAAATTTTATGTATTTCTTTTTTTCATTTACTTGTGAATTCTCTTTCTGAGTTCCTGATACTGTGTTTCTCTACAGCCTCTAGTCTAAAAGTTCACTATCCACTAGGCAAAAATATATTTTCTTGCTTCTACTTTATCTGAATCCATATTAGTGTCAATGAGTAGAATTCACCTTGCTTATTGCTTTTTATGATTTTGTTATACTCTGCTTCATGCTCCTTCAGTGAGACTACACTTATTTCTAGGTAAGCTGATGTCTTTTAAGAAGGCTGTTAGAGACCAGCTGAAGAATATTAATTGCAGCTACTAGAGGAGTTTTTGTCTGTCTGTCTGTCTTTTTTTGTCTTTTTTTTTTTTTTTTTTTTTTTTTTTTTTTTTTTTTTTTTTTTTCTAGCTGTGCAGGTGTAATCATTACTTGTAACAGTTTCTCCCTCAGCACCAGTCGGGGAGGGGTGGAGGGGAAGCTGCAAATTATTGTTGCCAAGACAACAATGATGTTTATTCAGACTCTCTTTGAAGTAAAGATGGAACATTAGAGACAAGGTAAGGCCTTCTTCTGATGTATTATCTGGTTTGTTTCAAGCCTCTAGGTAAGCATGAAAGAGAATATTCACATTCAGTTCTCCACACAGCACAGAGGGTGAATAACCTGCATTTGCTCCTGTTTTACAGGACTAGTACGGTTGCTATTAAGTCTTCCTTCTTTATCTATGTGAATATACAATCATGGTACCCATGTTCAGTACTGCAGATTTGGGCTGCAGGTAGCAGTCATATTCATTATGTATTCAGGAAGCAGATGATGCCTCTTCTACTTCTGCAGTATAAGTAAAGTGAGGCTGCTATGATACCTTTTTGGCAGAAAGGTGGGGGGGTTTGCTTTTTTTATTATTATTATTTTTAAAAAAAGAGTGTCACTACAGTGGTATAGAAAAGATATTTTGTATATTGCTGTTCTCCTTCAGAAATGTTCCCTGAGATTACAAAATGTTCCTCCACAGTAACCACTTCCTTCCAGCAGCTAAGAAATGAACAGAGAGATAGTATGGTGAAGGTGGTCAAAGGAAAAGATAAAAATATAAAAAATAAATAGTGTGCAGCGACCAGGATCGYCTCTCTATGGATAGCAAAACATAAGAAATATTGGATTCATGGGCAAAACTGTGGCTGTAGATTTGCTGTAAATACCACTGTGTACAAATAAAGGGTGACTCCAACTTCTTTCTCCAAAAGAACAGAATAAATGCCTGAGAACTGAAGAGAGGCAACTTTAAATCATAAATATACATTTTCCAGTCATTTTGCCAAACTTTTTTGTTATTTCTCAACTTCCACTTTCTTTTGTATTCCAGGGCTTTATATACCAGGACAGTTTTTACAAGTGTGGAAACAAGTTTATGTTTTCTGACTCAGGGAGCTTTAATAGCTTGGTACTCTGCCACATCTTAGGACAGAGGAGGGCTAATGTTGCTATGATAATAGGATAGATGTTCAAATACATATACATGAAATATAATCTTAATTTCTACTAAGTACATGAATACCTATATCATGAATTTACATTAAGTTACAATCTTAAAGGCAACTTGAACATAAATAATGACTTGGAGCAACACAGATAGGGAAGCAATTTTTTAATCCTTGTTGATAGACATTCCAGGTTAGCCCTGAAGCTACTAATGAAAAGTTCATAATGAGCACCATAATTTGAATGCACAGAATAAATTGCTTGGTAACTTCAAAAAAGTACATTACACTGGATGTTTAATATGCCATAAATATCTTTTTTGGAGAATATGGATGCTGACTCTTTCAAAGTTAATCCTTTTTAGGTGCCTAAATCAAAGCTGTGAAAAAGCCAGATAAATTGATTTTATTATATATACATATTTGTACATATTTATGTTAGATATATTGCATATAGAGTGATATGAATTCTTTTCATCTAGAAGGAAAGACTTTCACTGATTTCAGTGGAATAATACAARACCAATAGATTATAGAAGCAACAGACTTCTTTTTATTTTTTCCTTCATGTAGATTAATCATTAGGTTCTATTACTAATGATATTAGAATTTCTTCTTTCAATCTTATACCTTGTTAACCTAAAAGTTGGCTTGAAATTCTCTTAATTCAGGTTTCTTATGGAATTTCATGTGTAAGCTGATTTTCATATGTAAAAGTGGAGAAAAAAACAAACTTTCTTAAGATACAATGAAATGCAATTTCATTCTGGAATTAAGATTTGTTTCAATAAATAATAATTTAACTGGGTCAATGGATTTGTCTGGGTCTTTAAATACATTCCTCTCCTTCTCTGTAAGCTTTTTAAACTAAGTTTTGTAAAATAACTTTTGTTTTATCTATATGCCACTACTACCACCATTAAATTCTCTTTCATAGCACTTTTGGTATTTTATATTCGTTGTACATCTCTGTTACTGCTCCTATCTGTACCAAACCAGGTACTGATGATAGAAAACGAAAGTTCCATTTTAATTCAAGAAAGTTACAGCCATGTGTGGTTGAGGGCGGCATGCTTCCACTCTGTCTTCCTTGATAGTGCCAAGCTCTGTACAGCCTTAGTGTGCCGTATATTTGGAAAAGGGAATATCTAATCACTTGGCAGCTGTGATGTAAACTATTTACATCTTTATGTAAAATACTTTAAGCTCMCCTCTCCAAGAATTTGGCATGTCCAACTAGTTGTGAACAACTAGTATGATTATAAGAGTGTGCTTTGAGTATGTGTTTTATCTATGAAGTCTGCACATTTCTCCCCCCTACTTTGATCTGCTGTACTTAAAAAAACAAATTGAATTGAACTAGTTATTCCTTTGGATAACAATTTAATATTAAGAAGTCGAGCTTCTTTATTGAGTCAGCAGGAAATCATTAAGGTGATACTTTTTTTTTTCTTTTTCTTTTCAATACATCTGAATTAATTATAAACCTTAAGTCAAGTCTTAGATTGCATCTGCCCTCCCTTTCCCTCTCTTTTTAATCTACAAGAGGTTTATTTTTTTTTTTCCGTTGAAATTCTGGTGTATGGAGGTGTAAGACAACTTCATGCTTTTTCTGCTCTATGCTGCAAACACCTGCCCAGCAACCTTCCATCCACCCTCCCCAAAACACCTGATAACTTAAAAGTGACAAAGGATCATATGCACAAATTTGAAAAACTGCAGTAGAGATAACAACTTGAAGGATATAATAAGATACTAACGGGCTCAGGAGTTTAGATAGTGCTTCTGCTACTCATCAAATAAAAGGAACTAGTCTGACCAGGGAATGTGGATTTCCCTGATCCTGTATGCTGGCCCAAGCCACTTGCCTGAAGAAATCATGCTCTGGTTCCATGGAAGGCTTTGTAAGTAATTGCTTGCCCAGATATTAACCCTAGCTCACTATTACTGGATAGCTAAGTTTATTGATGTTTTGACTAGAATTATGATAATATTTGTTTACCTTTATTATTATTTTGTAAATTCACAGTAAACCAGTTAGCACTAAACTACTAGTTAGCCAGTACGCTAACAGTGTCTGTTATCATATCCCCAACCAATATTGCAGTTAGATATTTCTATATGGTGGGGTTTTATCATGTTTTGGTTTCTTTTTAAAACTTGATAACCTGCCAGCTTCTAACAGCCTGGATACTCTGAATACTCCATTGCATTTGTGTGTGCCCTTGCATAATTTTAGGCCCTGTCCTCAGTGTCGCCAGATATAAACAAATCCACACACTTGTTGGTTTGACCTAAATAAATTGTTCAATTACATGGCTTCCTGTTATTCCTGAGGTTATATTTTTTAATCCTTTCCTGAAATATAAATATGTAACTTTCAGAGTTTATGCTTTGTGGCCTCTACAAATGATTTAGGTCCCATTGATCTGTAGGCAGAAATGTATATCCTTTGATTAATCATTTTTTTTAAAGTGTAAATTACAATAAATGAAAGTGATTTAAAATGAAGTCATCTTGCTTTTAGGCTGGTTAAAATCAACTAAAACAAACTACCTGAAAAGATTTTTTTTTTTCCTTTAGATCATGCAAAATGAACTTTTAGCACCTGAATTTAAATACAGTATTTGACATTTTACCTGGAGTAATTTTGTTATCTCACATAGCTTTGCTGTTGGAGTGTCCAGCTAGTTGGAATGTCCAGTTATTGTTTCATAAGAAATATCTTAAAGAATTAGACATTTGTTTGTTGTTTATGCTTGGAACTTTTAAAAACTGAATTGTTGTTAGATCAGCTCACTAAAACACTTTAATTTAAAAGTAATACTTTCATCAATTGAATTGCATCTCAAGTATAAAATGTACTTGAACAAGTGTCTGAAGTTCTAGATACCTAGCTTAAAGAACTTGTTCCTCTTAATTTTTAATTTGTGTGCTTTATCATCTCCAAAGCACAACTAGACAATATTTCATTGCCACAGTATTCATTCTGCCAGTGGGTTTACTGTCAAATATTTGGAAAGAGACACTTGCAAGTAATGACATTTCATTATTAAGGTTTTAATTTTTTGTGCTGAGAGGTATTATCTCTAATGTGCACAAACCTGAAAATACTTACGTATATATGAGGCAATTATGTTCATGTCAGGAGTCCTACTGAGTTAATAAGATTATTAACAAGAGAAAAGTTGCTCGTACTTAGGTGTTTTCAGAATTAAATCATATTCTCTGTTTCTGTGTTTTAAAAATCTTAGAACTAGTTTAAGTATTTCTTTTCCCTACAGATTTTTCCTTTTAATTTCTTTCTACTAGACTTACATTTCTGGGAAGTGGTATCAAGTCCTTTACACAGCTTTGAATATCGGAGCCTGATATACCTGGCCTATGCTAACATCATCATTCATCCTGTTTCTGTTCTGCTTTTCATAAGACTGTCAATCATTACAACGTAACAAAATATATATTGTTTTTTCTCTAATGGGTTCTCAGACTATCTTAAATGTTGTAACATACTTTAAAGCATTAGAAAAATAAATTCCTATCTCTCTTCTTTCATGAAAGATGGTTTTCATCTGTGAATGATTTTTTTTTTAATTGCCTGCTGCTGCTGGAAGTGGGATTATATGGCTCCTACTGTGATCCAAAAGTGTTGTTCTTCTGTCCTTATTTTTTAAGAAGGTCTTCAATTTTCAAATTGTTCTGAAATTCTGTGTTTCCTTAATGGCTGGATATCTATTCAGCATAATACTTTCTAATTATGAAATCAAATCAAGGCAAAATTACTCCATAGGGAATTTGAAAAATGGAAATAATATTCAATATTCTGTTGTTGCTACATTATAGAAGCTATGCCTTCAAACACCCGCAAATACTATCTTTTTCCTGAAAACTGCATTTTAACTATTGATGAATAAAATAGTGAAGAGGTTTATTGGTTGTTTTTTTCTGTATAAAAACCATGCACATGACTGCAATGTATACCACAGATAACTTTTAAAGACATCTCACTATGATATGTTAACTTGCATTTCTCAGGTTTCTACAGATCAGTCATGGCTTTTTTCTCTTATTGATTATAGAATCACTGAACAGTCGAGGTTAGAAGAGGCTTCTGTGAACCATCTGGTCCAAATCCCTGCTCAAACAGAGCTTCTAGTGCAGGTTGCCCAAGACTGGTTAGATAGCGCTTGAATATCTTCAGCCAGAAAGGACTCCACAACTTCTCTGCCTAACCTCTTCCAGTGCTCAGGTACAGGAGGGAAAAAAAAAAAAAAAAAAAAAAAAGTAATTGTTTTCTTACGTTCAGATGGAACTTCCTGTGTTTCAGTTTGTGCCCATTGCCTACCATCCTATCACTAGGCACAACTGTCTCTGTCTTCTTGACACTCATATTAATAAAGATCCCCCTAAAGTCTTCTCTTCTTCAGGCTGAAATGCGACATGACAGATGTTCCACTTTCTTAATCATCTTTGTGGACATTTTCTGGTTTTGTCCCAGTATATCTGTAACTTTCTCATTTTAGGGAGTTGCTGTATTGGCAAGAGTGCAAGCGGAAGCTTGAAAGAAATGATTTTCCTTCTTTACTTTGCATTTGTCAGACCATGCCTGGATAATGTGTCTACTAATACAGGAAAAACATTGACAAACTGAAGTAGGTTCAAGGGACATCACTGAGCACTGGAGCTCAGTGGGAGCTTGTCCCTGTAAGGACAAGTCACAGGGCTGGGTTGGGTCAGGCTGGAGCAAAGATGTCTTCAGAGCAGCTCAGAGCAAATCCTGGGACCTACAGGGAGGAAATCAGGGAGACAGAGCCAGGCTCCTTATAGAGGTGCCTGCCAACAGAATGAGAGATATAAATGGAAACAGGGGAACTTCTGACTGGATATATGAAGGGGAGATGGGGAATCATTCTGAATATAATTAAGCATTGAATTAGGTTGCCAGAAAGAGTTGTGAAGAGTTCTTGAAGATGCTGAGTACTTTGGTCTGAATCATTACTGGTGACCCTTCTCTATGCAGGAGGTTGATCTAGATAACCTCTAATATCCCTTCCAGACCAAAACAGATTGTGAATCTCTGATTAAGTTCATTGTGGAGGATGTAGGAGCAGACTAGATTTTTTCTCAGTGAGAAATACTGGGTGAGAAGCAGGGTAATACTCCTGTATTCACGTTGGCTGATTCATTTACCTAAATGCACACAGAGATTACCATGAAATAAAGTAGTTTAAATTGCAAGCGAACTATGGAGTTCAAGTAGTTTAACCTTCAGCTCAAAGCAGATCCAGTTAGACTAAGAGGTTTTCAGTCATAAAACTGAGCCAGGATAACAGATCTGCAGTCTAAGCTATGAGCACTGTACCATTACCTACAAATGTTAAATAATAAAAATTCTGATTGCAGATGATAACAGTAAGTCATCATAGCCTAGTTTGGGATAGCTATTGTGAGGATTTCGTTCTTGGTCATGATGACTCTGCATGGGATCCCACTGAAATCAACTCATCAACCAAACCTTTTGGCAGGTTAGGAACACAGGGCAGCTTATGAGGGGTTTTACTTGCAGATAAAGAAGACAAATAAGCAGACTTTGTCTCTGAAACACAAGCGTTCTATTATGGAAACTATCCTTATGCTTATACTTATTCAGAATGTATTCTGTTCACATTTTGATTATTGTTTTTGTATGTTTTGCTTCATAAGAAGATCCTGAACTAAAGATAAGAGCTAGTAGGAATCTAGCGTTACCAATAGCAGTAAATACTGCCTACATTCCTCTAGGAGGTTTTATAGCTAACAAAAGGATTTATCAAAATGATTTGTATTGGTCTTTGCAATATGTTAAACCTATCCATTAACACAGCCCAAGAGATAGAGAAATATGGGGCCAGAGTAAAAATCAACTTTGAAAAATACCTTTTCAGTCTGCTCAAGAAAGAAATGGACTTTAGGAGACTGCGGAGAAAGATCCAATACAGAGCTTCTGTGATCGCTAGGAGAATGGTGGTCTTACGTGTAAGAAACATTCAAGGGATAGGAGTAAGAAGTTGTTATGTAAGATATACGTGAAAATGTTTGTGCAGAGCAGCATTTCTTCTGCAGAATTCAAGGCACATTTGTACTGCACAATATAACAAATTTACACTTATTTTTGGATGAAAAATAACATCTTCATGGTGCTTAGCATACATTTTGATCTAGCTTAAACATCTTTAATATTGTTCTGAACATTTTAACTTTAGCCTCTGTTATCTGGAATTGATCTACCGATATTAGACTACATTATTTGTCTACCTTCCATCTTCCTCTAACACTTTATATTGTTATCCTGAAATATATGTAAGGAGTTAATTGAGACAACACTGTGCAGCACTACAGAATCTAATTGCTTGGGCTGCTTTAGAAGCAATATAYGAAAAATGCCCTCAAAAGCTGAGATTTTCAATCTGAAATCCAGAAGAATGGAAGTACCACTAAGAAGAAATGAAGACTGACTGAAAAGACATTCTGGAAGTGCTAGTCCCTCTTAAAATTTTAATCCTACTTAACAAATGTATTTTTCAGCCTATGTATGTCTAAAATCCTACTATTTGATTTACCACCTATCAGGGAAATTGAGGAATTGCGAATGTTATAAAAATGTAGGGTTCTTTTCTTTTTTCTTTCTTTCCCTTTTTTTTCTGCAAGCTGTGGGTCTGAGTCTCACTAAATAGCATTTAAATCTTCATCTGCTGTTATGCTACCACTGCTCTGTATGAAGTTTAAAAGAAAGAAAAATGGTCTTTTTGATAATTTACCCCTAAAAATTATGCTTTAGCATAACTTTTTAAAGTGGATGCTTTATGCCATCCATTAGCCAAAAATCAAATATTCCTGCAATTTGTTTCTCCAGCTTCATACCTATTTTGATTCATGGATTTATCCTGTCTAAACACAGGATACTCTTGTCTAAACATGATACTGCATGCGTACCAACTAGACTTTTCCCCATGATAGTATCCATTTCCTTGCTAGTAGCTTCTCAGTTAAAGATTTAAATGATCTGACCTTGGTAAACTACAAAGTTCTAGTTTATTGGAAATAGTGACACATCTTGCACCAATCCCAGCAAGCACATTATCAGTGATTAATGCCAAAGTTATAGACAGGCCCAAGCTAATAATGTTACCAGCTTTTTTGACACTGGTGCTGCCAGCACTGGGGATGAAGCGAACAAGAAGGCAACAGCAAAGGTTGCCTCTTTGATGAGAAGAAAAGAAATAGCTGCAGAGATTTAGAGAATGAGGCTTCAGGAGATGGGAAGGAAACTGTGGAGAAAACGAGGGTGAATAGCAACATAAAAAAGCAGTAGTTCAGTAGAACATAATAACACATCTGTTCACACATAAGGGAGCAAAGAAGCATCCTCATCTCCATTCAGAGCAGTGTACACATTCTCACTTATGACTGTAACATTCCACAGGTCATGCTCCTCAGTAGCTGTTGAAGGCTTTGACCCAGGCAGACCTTCCAACAGAGGATGAAGATATGCAAGTCTCAGATTGCAGAGGAGTGCCTCAGGCTTCTCCATGAGGCTGGGGATGACAGTCATCTTTACTGCAGAAGATGATTATTGTTAAGAGCTGTGCTGCTGAGTGAAAGAGTCACAGGAGGAAGTCAGCAGACTGTGCAGTATCAGAGAAAATGAGAGATAAACAGGGCATTGTCAGGGACCCAACAGCTTCAAGAATCCCAGCCCCAAACACCAGTGAAGATACATGTGGAGTCTATGCCTTGTGGGAGAGTAAGCGGTAACTTCAAGGATGACGAAGGCTGGAAGCTGGTGACCTCTCAAACCAGGAGGAAGGTTCCTGCCTCATGAAGGATGGCAGCCACAGAAGAGGTTCACTGGCCTCAAACCTGAGGAGGAGCTGAGCATGGTTTTGAGTGAATCACTGGGCAATAGACCCCAAGCCCCGCAGGATCACCCAGAAGAAGTGGTGAGTAATGTTAGAGGATGACCTTATTGCTGCAGGTCAGAGGCACTCATCTGTTGATCTGACTGGTCATCTAGAGAGCTTTGCTAATTGGGGCCCCACTACCTTGTCTCGATCCTGATTCCAGTAAGATGTTGCATCCATACTACGTGATACTTGATGGGAATGGTCCATGTTGTAAATTTTTGTATCTGTACTAGCTGATACTTGGTGAGAATGGTCTAGTGTTGTAACTTTTTAGTGCTTAGAACAATACCGCTGTGTTAAGCAGGATACAAATAAGTAACTAACAAGGTCTTGGAAATCTGTGAGAAAGAACAGTGATTGGTTACATATAGGAAACCACAGAATCACCATGGGAAGCAGTCAGCATGAAGGTCAGAAGTTAAAGGGTAATGAAATAGCAACCCCCAAAGTCAAATGTGGCCCCCGAAATAAGTCTGCACACGTGCGCAGTATCATAGCCCGGTTATGCAGCCAGGGCGGAGTTGGGCTAGACTCCCTGCGCTTGCTAGCCCCAGATGCCGGGACTCCCGCCTACCACGAATAATCATAAATACCGGAGTTTTCCAAAGGAGGGAGAGGCTGCTATGCAACAGAGGACCATGTTGCCTCCTCAGGGACGCCCGAAAAGATTGTGCCTGCTGACTCTCTCTCTGTCACCATGCAGACAATCGGGACAAGCGTTGAGGTGGTCCTTCTTGAGATTACCATCAGGTTGGTCTGTTTGTAAGTACCTACTAATAAACTGCTTGCTACTGAAGAGTGTTTGTGTGTGTGTGTGTGAGTTTGTGCTGGCTTGCCAAACCGGATGTTTGGCCCCTGAGAATCTAACTAGAACATAAATTGGCGACGAGGATGGGATTCCCGGGGTTTGCAGCATAGTGAGATTGGAGAAGTGCACAGCTGCACCGAGGCAGCACCAGCTGCATTGGTGGGACTCGGTCAGTGGGGTGCACAGCTGTACTGAGGCCGCGCCACCTGCATTGGTGGGACTCAGTCAGTAGAGCACACAGCTGTACCAAGGCTGTGCCACCTGCATTGGTGGGACTCAGTCGGTGGGGTGCACAGTTGTACTGAGGCTGTGCCATCCGCATTGGTGGGACTCAGTCAATGTGTTTGCTTGTATCTTGCCCGGGTTTGACATTTTGGTGTGTGTATTGTGGACCTAATATTGCTTTGGAGCAAGGCGCCTACTGCTTATCTTTGTGACCACAGTCATTGCAAAGCGTATTGTACCGAGCATAGGATTAAACGTGAACCTGCTGGTTCAGACTGTAGGAACAAAGAGGGGAAAAGAGGCAGCCCCATCCCTTGAGCATCCTGGGTGGACGCAAGAGCCATGACGGCATTATGTGATAAGTGGGAAACATGTATGGGTGCTTCTCCGGAGCCATGGACTGGGACAAGCCCCATGGAAGTGTTAAAGTATTGGGAACATTTTCTAGAAACTCCCCCCCCCCAACACACACACACACACGCACACACAAGGACAAGGAGTGATTAAAGCATGCAGGGTGAATGGGGGGAGCCTTCCTGTTTGCCCATAAGGTACTGGAGGGACAAGCTCATGAATTAGCTGAGAAGGTAGGACAGCTAGAACAACAGGTGTAAGAGCAGAAAACTGCAGATCTCCTGCAGCAGCAAGCTTTGTTAACTATAACGAATCTGAAAACTGAGTAGGGATTAGACCACGCCTCAGGTCCAGACTGCCGTGTACTACAACATGACCGACTGTCTGGTGCACTATTTGGTGGCCAAAAACTAATTCACAACAGATTCGGGCATTGGTGGACACTGGGGTAGAGGTCACTATTATACACAGCAGTCCTGATAAACACAAAGGGACACAGACCCCTGTGTTAGGGGTCTGGGTGAGCAATCAATTATGAGAAAAAATAACTTACTAAGAATGAAAATTGGTGATTGGCTACCTCGTGAATACCGAATCATGACTGCTGCGGTAGACAAATATATAACAAGGATGGACATCTTGGGAGGCCTAATTAGAAATAGGTGGGTCCCTCTGGGCATTTGGTACCACACGGTGGCTGCACATCCGTGCTGTCCAAGGAGGAAAGGTCATGGGAGAAGCACAAATTCCAATTGCTACCACTGTTGTTAATCAGCAACAGCATCGAATTCCAGGGGGCGATGAAGCAATTCAAGCCTCAATTAATGACTTACTACTGGCAGGAGCAGTGTGATACCTACATTCCCTGTTCAATAGTCCTATTTGGCCAGTAAAGAAACTGGATGGCAGTTGCAGAATGACAGTGGACTATTGAGGTGTGAATGCAGTCACGCCACTAATATCCGCTGCTGTTCCCGAAGTAGCTGCCTTAATACAGCAGATCCAGCAGCATGCGGGCACATGGTATGCAGTCACARGTGTAGCCAACGTTTTCTTTGCAATCCCCATTCCAAGGGAAACTCAGGAGCAGTTTGCCTTTACCTGGGATGGTAATCAGTATACTTTCACCAGATTGCCTCAAGGCTAYAAAYRTAGYCCTACCTATTGTCACCAAGCCATCCACCGCACACTCGTAAAAATAGATGTACCTGCCCAGGTACAACTGTTGCAATACATTGATGATATACTAATACAGGGGTTAACATATGAAGAAATGCAAACAGTCCCGGACATGACTGCTTCATGCTTATGGGAAGCTGGATGGGAAGTCAATCCAAAGAAAATACAAGGCCCAGCACAGAGTGTCAAATATTTAAGACATGAAGCAATCAGCCAAGGGGTACAAGAAGAACCAGGAAAACCCATGAATTTAGTCAATTATCAAATTGGCAAATGGAGCAAACCTTACGAAGAATTGTCTAACACACAGCAGCAACAGGTATGGTTTACTGATGGTAGCTGTACTGGAAAGGGACGCTGGCATGCTGTAGTATTTAACCCTGCAAGTGATACTTGGCTGCTCACAGAAGGGCAGGAAGGTAGTAGTCAGTTAGCTTTAACATCTTGACAGCCATGACCATGGACTAGCAATAGAAAAKCAATGGCAGCACGATTCTGCAATGTAGCTTGCCTTATGGAGTCCATATCAGTCAGCAAGCCCACTGAAGCACTGCTGGTGGTATTACTAAATTTACTTAACCAGCAGCCAAGTTTATTTAATGTAGGTTATGCTCGAGCACTTTTCTGGTGCCAGAAAAGATGAAGCAATTCGCTGTCCAGCATTCCAAAATGTGATACCCGAATTACAATCGGATGTAAACTGATGTATGTCACGGCGCTCCCAATGTATGCCATTTAATGGTCTCTGATGCAACATTGTAATATCAGTGTTTAATAAGGTTAACTGACCCAACATACAAGGCCCTTTGTTTGTGGCCTTTGGGATTCCAGCCCAAGCTCTGTCCCCACAAAGGAGGAAGAAACCTCTGGACAATTGTAAATGGGAATTAAAGGACATTGTCCACTTGGTAGTAGAGATGTTACACCAAGCAGTGGCATTTTGGTAGATGGCCTTGGTACTGTTGACCCACTAGGCTTTGGACTGATTCTTCCCAGTATAGTTAAACATAGTACAGTAAGTAGCAGACAAAGACCCTAGCAACTGCAGTTCTTGCGGTGGTAACGCAGGCGATGTGCCTGCTCGTGATAGCTAGCCATCCCAGGAGCTGTTCCACTGTGTACCACGAGACTGGACGCTGCCGAGTGGGGTGTTACACAGGGTTGTTAATTCTTCTGCTGTTAACGGTGCACCAACCAAGCAGGTAGAGAACGGGTTCTGYGGAGTAGCAGTACGTAAGCACAGGTGATCTTGTCCTGTGACGTTGGGTAGAGTCACCCAGACATTCTGTTGTAGCTGAGGTACAATTCAGGCTTACCTGGGAAAATAAGAGGGGAAAGGGGAAGACAACATAGTTCTATCCCTGCCTACTCCCTTTGCCTAAGGTGCTCAGTTGGTACTCGCTTCCACTGTTGCTCACCCTGAATGACAATGGTTACTGCATGCAAATCATCAGCTGCAAGTATTTTGGCCAGAAGCAGCACTGGCTGTAAAGGGGGTTGGTACCAGATGTGAGCTGCTGTAAACCAAGTTGATGGTGGCTGACTTGGTGTTACGCTGTGGACATAATACACATTAACCCATGGAGCAGGTGGTACTGAGACTGGGCGCGATGTAGTATTTTTGAGACCTAACAACAGAGGTGATTTCAGGTTTGTTTGTATGGAGTTCAACAGTACAAGACCCTTATTAAGTCATGTTGAACTTAGCTGCAGCACCYGCAGGCATGCTGGTTGGGCATTGTTACCTCCCCACTACCGATATTCCAGTCCTGTGTGTTGTGGACAATATATCCACCTTGTCCACTAGTGGCTTGGAACTGTGCGTCCTGCTTCACAGATATTACACTCGTTGCTGTATGTACAGCCTGTATCTGGCCTTGTTTCATCAGTAACAGTGGTGTGGTGCTGCCTGCAACAGTTCTGTTGTTTAAGATACAAACAGCCTCTGGAAGGTGGTCTACCCAACCATGAAAGGAGCCTCCTCCTGATCTCTGGAGCTGTTCCTTTAGCAGCCCATTTATCCGTTCTACCAAGCCAGCTCCCTGGGGATGATAAGGGAGGTGCCACATCCACGTAATTCCTCGTAATTCCTCACTCTTCTGCCCACTGCTGCACTGCTTTATTTTTGAAATGTGAACCGTTATCTGATTGTATTTCAATAGGGGTGCCATAGTACAACTCAATGGTATTCAAACACCGAATAGYTGTAAAAGCATTACTATAGCGGCTGGAATGACGACAGCCAGCCCAGAACAGGTGTCTACTGCTACACAGGCATATCACTGTCATCGATGTTCCTTCAACGGGCCGATATAATCAAGTTGCCAGAATTCCCCACAACGTGGTTCCTCGCTTGATCTGCCCCAATGGTTGAGATAATACTCTCTGTTTCTTCAGCATCCGGCAAACAGAGCACTGATCAGTGACTTGCTGCACTAACACTTCGCTCAATAGCAGACCTCACACTTTTCCCCATGCAATGGTAGCACTTCGCTCTGCGTGGCCAGCTTTTTCATGAGCCCACTTTGCTAATGCCTCTTCCTCCCAGGCTGTGATGGTGAGGCGGTGGATGTGAACTGATTGGTCACTCCATTTTGCTGTTTCTGTGGACTCTTTAGTGTGGGTGTCCACGTGAAGCACCCAAACATCTCGTTCTTTTAATAACTGCCATATACGTTCCCAATACTCTTTCCCCACACTTCTTTGGTGCCAATAAGCCATCGGTCTTGCTGCCACTTACCTAGCCAATTGAACAGACCTTATGCCACTGCCCATGAGTCAGTGTATAAGTAACAAATGTGATTTATGGGCGTATCGTCAATAGTACGCTGTGCGGCCACCCCACTGACTATTATTCTGTGCTGCTCTTCTCTGCGGTCACCAGTGATACTGCCAAGGGGTCCTTGGAAAGTAACAAACATGACTACAGAGCTCTGGGTGTGAAAGCAGGGGATATGGAAGCCCAACTGGTTTTCCCCTCCACCCTGCCAATGAGAGAGAAGGATGTAAGAAGGAGCTGGCAAATGCTGCAAGTCAACAATTGGTTGTGCAGCTGGTGCTGGCAACAAGGTTTTGACTTCTCGGACCACAGGATTCTGGTCAAAGATTAATATCTGCTTGGGAAAGATTAAATACACCTCCCCAAGCAGGGTACAAGCATCTTTGTCAATAAGCTACCTGACCTGGTAAGGAGAGCTTTAAACTAGGAAAAATGGAGGAAGGGGAGACTTATAGGGACCACAAAATCAGCAAAATAGGGCTCAAACAGTGGAGGTGTTGCAAGTATTTCCACGCACACAAGGAATTACCCACAAGACAATGGTATGGGGAAATCACTTGTACCTCTTCTGGAAAATCAGCACATCTGCTGGGTGCCTCTTTAAAGTGCCTGTGCAGAAATGCACACAGCATGGGGAAAGGACAGGAGAAATTAGATATCTGTGTACAGTTGCAGAACTATGATCTCACTGGAATTAGGGAGACATGGTGGGATAGCTGACATGGCTAGAATGCTGCAATAGATGGATACAGGCCATTCAGGAAGCATAGGTCAGGAAGGTGAGGAGAGAGAGTCACTCTTTCTGTGAGAGAAGTGGAATACATGAAATTTTGCCAAGGGGTGGACAATGGACTGACTGAGAGCTTATGGGTAAGGATTAAGGGGCAGACTAATATGGGTGACATTGTTGTATGTGTTTGCTTCAAGGCAGAAGCAGGGACAGAAAAGCTCAGAGCAATATTGGGAAATTGAGTAGGCAGAGATGGCATTAGTGAGGCTAAGGCCCATCTGGAGTTTAATCTGGTCAGGCATGTCAAGCCCAACAAGACTTTTATAAATACATGGGTAGCAAAAGGAAGACTGAATGGAATAGAGGCCCTGGTGACAAAAGACACTGAATAGGCAGAGATACTGAATGACTTCTTTGCCTCCCCCTTTAATGATAAGAATGCCCTTCAGCATTCCCAGGCCCTGGAGACCCACAGGAGCATCTGGAGAAAGGAATACTTTCCCTTGGTAGAGGTAGATTGAGTTAGGGATCACTTAAGCAAACTAGACATACACAAGTCCATGGGTCCTGATGGGAAACAGCCATGAGTGCTGAGGGGGGTGGTGCACGTCATTGCTAGGCCACTCTCCATCACCTCTGAGAGGACAAAGCAATCAGAAGAGGTGCCTGGGGACTGGGAGAAAGCAAATGTCACTCTAGTCTTCAAAAAGGACAAGAAAGAGGGCCTAGGAAACTACAGGCCAGTCCCTCCCTCATATCAGTCCCTGCAAAAGTGACGGAGCAACTAATCCAGGATATTATTTCCAAGAACATGAAGGACAAGAAAGTGACTGGGAGTAGTCATTATGGATTCACCCAGGGGATATCACCCTTAATCAGTTTGTAGCCTTCTATGATGGACTGACTGGCTGAGTAGATGAGGTATGAGTAGTGAATGTTGTCTACCATGACTTCAGCAAGGCTTTTAACAATGTCTCCCATAATAGCCTTACAGAGCTCAGGAAGTGTGAGATAGATGGGAAAAGGTGGATTGAGAACTGGCTGAACTGCCAGGCTCATAAGGTTGTGATCAGTGGTGCAAAGTCTAGTTGGAGGYCTTTAGTTAGTGCTGTACCCACTGGCACCAACCCTGTTCAACTTTCATGATCTGGATAAAGGGACAGAGGGCAAGTGTGCAGATAGTACAAAACAGGGAAGAATGATTGGTGGGGGGTCTGCGCTGCCGTTCACAGGGACCTGAACAGACTGCAGAGATGGGCACAGAGGAACCTCAGGAAGTTCAGCAAATGCAAGTGCAGATTCCTGCACCCAGAGAGGAAAACGCTCTTTCACCAGTACAGGCTGGAGGCTGATCTGCTGAAAAGCAGCTTTGCAGAGAAGGTGCTGGGCATGCTGAGGGAAAACAAGCTGACCATGTGCCAATAATATGCCCTTGTGGCAAAGGTGGCCAACAGCACTGCGGGCTGCATGAGAAAGAGTTGGTTGAGAAAGAGTAGGTTGAGAGATTTCATCCTTCCCCTCAATCTGAATTGGTGAGGCTGCATCCGGATGGCTGCATCCAGTGCTGGGCTCCCCAGTACGAGAGAGGTGTGGAACTGCTGGAGTGAGTTTAGTGGAGGACCACATAGAAGATTAAGGGGCCAGAGCATCTGTCATATGAGGAGAAGCTGTGAGAGYTGGGCCTGTTTAGCCTGGAAAAGAGAAGGCTCAGGGGGATCTTATCAATATGTAGAAGTATCTGAAGGGAGGGTGTCGAGAAGAAGGAGTAGCCAGGCTCTTCTCGGTGGTGCCCAGCAATAGGATGAGAGGCAGTGGGCGCAAAATGAAATGCAGGGAATTCTGTCTGAACATGAGGAAAAACATCTTTACTGTGTGGGTGCCTGAGCACTAGAATAGGTTACGCTGAGATTGTGGAGTCTCAGTCCCTGGAGATATTCCAAAGCCAGTGGGATAAGGTCCTGGGCAATGTGCTGTGGGTGACCCTGCTTGAGCAAGAGGGCAATTGGACAAGATGCTCTCCAGAATTCCCTTCCAACCTCAACCATTCTGTAATTCTATGATTCTGTGAACTAAAATACATTTGTGGAGGTTTTTAAAACAAAAATTTTGTGATTCTGTGACTCAGTAGTTGGAAAAGAAGCCAGCAAACCTCTAGGAAATTTTGGAAACAGTGAATTACATGGTCTTGCAAATGTGTTTGAGGTTTGGTTGCTTGTTTGCTTGCCTTTTTCTTTTGGTTTTGTTTTGTTTTGTTTCTCTTACCATTTCTTACACCCGGATAACTTATCAAGGTTAATGTACTTTTCATAGTTATGGTTAACTATGTCTCAAGCAGTAGATAATTATGTTGTAAGATCTCTTCTACTAACTACTAAATCTTCAATAAAAATTCAAGACTGATGGATGTTTCATGTTTATGCTCTTTTCTCTGTGAAGATAGGAGAGTTGGCTTCATCTTTCACAGAATTTCATATGATTTAAGCACAATTCCTAAACAGTAACATGAGAATCAAGTGCTACAGTGAATATTTGTATCTTTGGGTTACAGTCAAGTCTTGCTTTAAAAAATAGAGAAAAAGTTCTGGGTTAGAGCAAAATGCTCCAGTACATCATGGGTCACCACAAAAATCTATGATCTGCAATATTTTAGTTAGAAGACATTCACAGCAAGCTACCTCTTCTCAATTTATCCAGAATTTTTTTTGCACACTCAAGGAAATATTCCTCCCTTTCTTTGCAGTAATAGGACTACAGTGCTAAGGCTTCAGCATATCCAAATGTCTTGTTGCCATTGCTAGTGTTAGAGTAGAAGGTCCACATTAACAACAACAACAAAACAGAAGAAAGGGGGGAAAAAAAAAGAAAAAGAAAAAAGGAAAAAGAAACTTACCTATTCTTGACATGGTAATAGGATGTCACTATTCTAAGATAAAAGGAAAAGGTCTAAGTAGCCAAACACATACCCTATATCTGGCAAGATTTCCCTTCCTTTCCTTCTGCAAAAACTATGCCAACAGCCACAGGCACAGGTAGCTCACAAAAGCTAGGGAACCACCCAAGTTTCCTTAGCAGCTGTGTGATATGAACAACAAATCTCCATTTCTTCAGCATTTGGTGGTAACAGCTGGCCCTCTGCTCTCTCGTTGCCACTTGTATCCAATACTCCAGTCTCCATTGTAACTGCAAGTTCAAACCAGTGATGTTTCTGCTGCAGTTTTCTTTACTTCCTGACCAGGACAGAGAAAGAAGCTCAAAGAAGTACAAAAAAAAATGTACTTATCAGTGTCTTTTTTCATTGTTGTAAAGGATGATGATTCCTAGAGATGAAGCATCCAAATGAAGTTAATATGCCTGCAAAACTACAGTATAGATTTTTCTTCTTTTCTTCACAATTACTTCAAGTGAATGTCTCTGCTTTCAGGCATGCATGCATGCATGCATTAGGTTGTACTTAGAAAGAAATATGTCCTATTTACAAGAATTTAGAATTGGTATGAAAATAAGTCTGTCATCATTGTATCATCCATCATTTATGTGCCCTTGGCAGTTTTGTTTAGTCATATGTCAAAACTAAGTGAACCAGAAGTAAACTAAGCTGAATGAAAAACAAATTGGAATGAAGGGGGGGGGGGGGAAGAAGATGAAGAAGAGCTCAGAGAAACTGAATTCTTGTTCCAGGATAAAATGTTTCAGTGTCATTTCACTGTTTCTAATTTGACTTTTTTTTTTCTTTTATGTTTTATCTATCTACATTTGCCTTTGAAATATTCTAAAAATATCTAGGTCACAGTACCATCCATAGTCTCACTATAATAGTAGTTAACATCAGTGATTGTTGATACATTGAACCTATCCACTACAAAACTTAATACCCAAGCTGATCTTTCGAAGTATCATGGTATGTAATTAAAGGAAATAAAACATAAAAGTTATTTCTCTCTCACATTGTGTGAGTGTGTGGTGAAGGTTTTTACAGTGCAGAAGAGATGTTTTCCTCAAAACCTTTTTTTGTTTCTAGCATTACCAAAATTCTTACTCAGTAGAAATTGTGAGGAGAAATCCTCTGTAGCTCTCAGCATTTATGTAACCATCCTTGATGTTAGATTACCAGATCCTTTTATTTCCATCTTTCTTCTTGAAAAAATGTGAAATTCAGTAAGAATTGGTGTGAACATGAAACCRCACAGCTTTCAGTTAAGGAAAACTATCTTTTGCTTCCTAATCAGGTATTGTGAAGTGTCTTACGATTATCAGGATGCATTTCTTGCATTACTTTTGCTTCTTATACATTTATTTGTAAATAGCTCTTCTCAGTGTTTAGCTTCATCAAACTGAACTTTCAGTAGCATGCCAATAACTGGCAGAGCACTAGGTGTATCTATCAAAAAAGCACAGAAAATGTTTCAAGCGAAGATATCAGTGGAATGTGAGTAGGGTGGAGGGCAGTGGCTTCCACATATACCATTGCCATTTTATCGATGATATTCTCCTAAGCCACAGAAAAAATTGTTGACTAGAAAGTCTGCATTCATACCACCAAAGTTACTTGCTCCATTGACATGGTTTAAAACCTGTTTTTCCAACTACTTTGTTATAGACTTTATATTTAACCTCTTAGTGTAATAACTGAACTTGAATTTAAATAAGTACTGTCATCTGTACCTACAAAATGGAAAAAGTTTTCAGGTGCAACAAAGTGTGATGGAGTCACTTATGAAATCCAGTGCTTAAGAAAGCCTGGGCATTTCTGGCATATAGACTGTGACATACTTCTTACATAGGATAAGATACAACTCTTTAAGTAACACTCCAAACATTAACTGACTCAATCAGCATTCCGTAATAGTGTTGTAAGCAACAGAGACATAGCTGAAGATGTAAATACATCTTTCTTTCATTAGTATAGGTATCAACAATAGATATAAAACATTATTCATCTTTTTTATTATTACCAATATTGATAATTTTAACTTATCACCTGGCACTGGTGGTTCAATGGGAGAATTCCCACCCGCCGTGTGGGAGTCCAGGGTTCGACTCTGAGCCGGTGCAGCTCTGCTTTTTAGTGGACAATGAGGTGGACTGAGAACTGTCTGAAAGGCAGAGCTCAGAGGGTTGTCATCAGCAGTATAGAGTCTAGTTGGAGGCCTGTGGCTAGCGGAGTTCCCCAGGGCTCAGTACTGGGTCCAGTCTTGTTCAATTTATTCATCAATGATCTGGATGAAGGGACAGAGAGCCCTTCAACAAATTTGCTGATGCTACCAAGCTGGGAGGAGTGGCTGTGCTACCATTCAGAGAGATCTGGACAGCCTGGAGAGTTGGGTGGAGAGAAACCTTCTGAGGTTCAACAAGCGCAAGTGCAGAGTCCGGCACTTAGGGAGGAATAACCCTAGGCACCAGTACAGGCTGGGGGCTGACCTTCTGGAAAGCATCTCTGCAGAGAAGGACCTGGGAATGCTGGTGGATGATGGGTTGACCATGAGCCAGAAATGTGCACTTGTGGCCAGGAAGGCCAATGGCATCCTTGGGTGGATTAGGAAGAATGCTGCCAGCAGGTTGAGGCAGGTGATCCTGCGCCTCTACTCAGCCCTGAGGAGGCCACATCTGGACATCTGGAGTACAAGAGAGATATGGAGATACTGGAGAGAATCCAGCATAGGGCTACAAAGATGATTAGAGGACTAGCGCATCTCCCCTATCAGAAAATGCTGCAAGAGCTGGGCCTGGAGAAGAGAAGAGGGTGTCAAGGGGATGAGGCTAAACTCTTTTCAGTTGTCCCATGTGATAGGACAAGAGGCAATAGGCACAAAATGAACCACAAGAGGTTCTGCCTGAATATGAGGAAGAACTCCTTTCCTGTGAGAGTGACAGAGAACTGGAACAGGTTGCCCAGTGAGGTTGTGGAGTCTCCTTCTCTGGATATATTCAAAATCCACTTGGATGTGATCCTGTCTAACATGCTGTAGGTGACCCTGCATGAGCAGGGGGTGGGGGGACTAGATGATCTCCAAAGGTCCCTTCCAACCTCAACCATTCTGTGATTCTGTGAATGACCTAGGCACACCACAGCTATCTGGTGATACATGACCCCTAATAAGTGACAAAGTTCCCTTCCTGATCACTCACCTTGTAAAACTACAAGCGCTCTTCTTACTACCATCTCTTTTATCCTGGCTCCAGCAGTTAATAATTTGTTTTGTGGGAGCAATTTCAGTGCTACTTTTCACGGTCTCCTCAATGGTTAGGCCAGATGCTCATCACTGAACCCTAAGACAGGTTCTTGGTCAAAGAATGAAACTCTTTAAATCATGTTAGATTGCAAGAGAAAAACCTCTTCTTGGGAGAAAAACTTATCTACCCACTTCTTGCTGTCAGCAGACTTGTATTTGCCTAAGTGCAGCACGGCCCACCACTGCCACTGCCCAGGGGAGCAGGTAGCATTGCCAGCCTGCCTCACAAAGACCTGTAATGAAGGGCAGACTTCCTAGTCTGACGTCTGCAGTGCTTTTTGCTATAGCATCTCCTGAGCAGCCCCCCTCTTTCTCTTGACCTTAAATGATAAGTGGGGTTATCTTGACAATTAAGGCTCTTTTAAGGAGGTTCAGAGAGTTTGGACAATGGAGTTGATCTGCTCGCACTTTTCTGTGATAAAGTCAGCTGTTATTTGTTGTTGCTGTGAGGCTGCATTTGGCACAGAGGAACAGATTGCTCATGCTGAGAAGAGTTCAGAATGAAGTGAATGGGCTGTAAGGCAGTAATGCTGAAGTCTCTCACTAGCTTCTCTCTTGGCGTTGATTTAGAAACTCCAGCAAGCATATATGAATTCATGTAAGCACATACAAGTGTGTATCATTGTAGAAATGTATTGGTGTCCTCAGGATGCTGAGTTGATTAATTAGAGATCTTTTTCTGTGAGCTCTTTATTGGTACCCACTGCACAGACAGCTGATGTGTCCTTTTGTTAGTGAAGTAACAAAATAATTGAGGGGCTTACCATATTTGAGGAAAGAACAGTCCTTCAAAGCAATACCCGAGGAATTTAAGATTTAGCATGAAAAGTGTAAGAAAAATATATGTAAAGATCTCTTGTAGTAAAGCCAATGGAGAACTAGGAATCAACTTTTAGCTCCTAAATCTGATAGAGATTCTCTAATCAATCTCCGTGTGCCACGTAGTGGCCTCAGCCTTCTCCATTTTATTTCTAACAGGAAAAAATCATTCCCTGCCTTTCCAACTGTATTGTTTCTCCTGCGTACATTTAAAATTACTTGGGACAAAGGCTTGTGTTTACCACATGTCTACACTGTCTAGCAAAATGGGATCCTGGTCTGGATTTGCCCAGCAGACGTTCCCACCATTTTAACAATTCTTTAATTTTTAATTTTTATATTAGTATGCTGTGTATAACCTTCCTTAAAGGAAGTAAATTGTTCTTGTTTTTGATTCTCTTCATTAGTATATTCAAATCCACAGATAATTACATATAATGATGATGTCCCCTTTTACTTACTGTTTTAATGTTTGCTCCATACACACACACACGTAGCTCATTTATAAATATTTATATATATATATATATACACAAATATAAAATCATACATAAATATAAAAATACCTAAACAAATATACTCATATTTATATTTTAGGTATATTTAAACATATATTTTACAGATATATGTATATATACAGTTTATAAAACTATGTGATCATGTCAAAATGAAACTAATAGCTTCACATCAGTGGTTATTGGTAGGAGATATTTATCTACCGTTCTCTGAGATGGACAAAAACAATATTATTTTTGTGTTAATATTTTGTGTAACTGTTGCCAAGTGACTTTCATACTTATAGGAGAGAAAAACATTGCACTCTGGAGGGTACAAGTAAATAGTTTTGCATATCTTTGTGTCAAGTTATTGTTTCCAAATGTTCTCTGTCTGTAGCTTGGTGCAGTTATTAACAAGAAATAATTATCTGACCAAAAAAAGGCACTCTCCAGTACATGGTCAGGACATACTGTGAATTAAATAATATATGGTTTGTAATGAGTCCTCTGAGCAATGGCAACAATGCTTTGCATTTGGAGCATCAGAAGGGACCTAATTCTGCAATATTAGCGTAGCATTGTCAGCTGCTTCTGGCATTCACTTTCTGGGCTAGTAGAAAACTGGAGGAAGAGGACAGTCATTTGTTGAGATTAACCCTTTGCAATAGGCCATACAAGGCAAGTCATCCATACAGGGTCTGATACCATTTTTAAGGCTTAAGGATTTTTCATGTGTTGCCTTCTGAACAGTAAATTCTGAGCATTGCTTAGAGCATATGTGTGTGTGTCTAAACTTCAGTGCAGACTACTAGTAGGATAAAAGAGAATAGTGCTTAAAAATCAGCACAGCTCCTTAGCTGAAATATCTGTCTGAGTTGTTAGCTGCATTTCTGTCTCCTACAAACAAATACACAAAAGATATCAACTGAAGTGGAGAGGTATCAGTGGTGATGTTCATATTTCCATTTGATCTGTGTTCAACCAAATGCCTAAAGCAAAGAAGTCTGGTTTGTTTTGTGGATATGATATTTCTTGTGATATTTCACCAGTTTCTACCAATGAGAAACAGTTACGTGTTAGTTCCAATGGGATGCACATATGAGAAGGTGGTTTCATGGTCAACACTTCGGTCTTTTTCTCACCTGCTTCAGATCACTTTTAAATTTCATAAGCAAGACAAGTTCTACAAGTTTTACAGAGTTACCTTGCTTGATCCAAATACTGAATTTTATTGTGATTTTGCTAAGTCATATTATGACAAGGGGAAATGTTCATATAATTTTTTTGTGAAAACAGAAATTAGCTGTAGTAATGGGTGAAATTTACAATTATGCTTGATTTCTTTGGTATATTATAAATTGTAGATGGCTTTCTATTCCTGTAAAGAGAATAGGCATTCAAGTGTCAAAGTAAGCACCAGAAATAAAGTAGCTTTTATGTAAACATTTATTTTTAGCACATAATACAATATTTTTTTTCCTGGATATTCCTGTTAGCTTTCTTAACAGTGAAGTAATGTAATGTCTCTCTAGTTTAGAAGAAGCTATGTAAAGTTTATTTCCACCCCACACCTCATCTGTTAAATTGTTATTTTTTTCAGTGATATAAAAAAATTCCTGTGCACAATTCAAATTGGTTGCTACATGTAGAAACTATTGTTTAAAGCTTAAGCCATTTAAAACTATTAAAAGAAATAGGTCATGATTATTTCCCATTGTMCTTATCAACAATTTTAACAGACTATTGAAAGTGATTAGATAATTTAAACTCTATAGTATTTTGGAGGAGGCCCTGGGTTCAAGGAAATCTTTGAGAGGTTGGACTAGATGATCTTCAGAGGTCCCTTCCATCCTTAATGATTCTGTGATCCTACGACACCTATGCAATTGCCTCTACAGTAGGCTCTGTTTTTCTGGTAATTTGCTGTTAGCATAGTTACTTAAAACAAGAAGCAGTCAGTTATAAAACCAGTAATGTTGGTACTGAAATGTAGTTTTTAATACCTAAGTGAGTAGTTCATTTGAGGAGCATAAACTGTAACTTTTTAAGTCTCCATGTGGATTCTGTCTCTCAAAAAGAAAGTTACCATCACTATAGCTGAATCCTTTAGCGATTTCAGCTCTACTGAACTCAAGCCATGTGACTTCCAAATTAAAGCATCTGCTCTTCTAGTCAGATTGAATAAATGCCTTACAGTGGGTTTAGCCTCCAGTGAAATAGGGCATTAACTTCACTTTTACCTGGAGGGTCTCTATGTAGAAAAAATAAAACAAAACAAAATAAAACATTAAATTTGTAGAAGAAACTAAACAAAACAGCAGATTTATTCCTTCAGAAGAATGTTGACATAAATGTGGTCAGACTGTTCCATCAATAAATGATAAAAAATACCAACGAATTCCATTCCTCCATTTATTTTTTGTCAGATTTAAAGTTTCAATAGAAGATAAAACCCAGAAAATATGGTTTTATGTTACTAAAGTTATTAAGTTAAAATATGATTAAATCAATCATTTTCAAAATGTCTCACAAAATATTCTTGGCACTTTATACGTGTATGTAATGAGGGACCTGATAGAAGAGGTCTACTGTCTGGAATATGTAAATGTTCAAGAACAAAACAAAACTGAGAAAGTAGTGGTAGAAAGAAAAACTCTCTGACTTTTAAAAGTTGTAGGGAATAAACATAATATATTAAATGTTTACCATCACATTTTAAAACATAAAACAGCAGCAATACAAGTAGTAAAATACACTAGCTATTACTGACAGCTGACTGATGCTTAAACCTATTAAATTTTGTGGTAGACCAGCATGACTTTTGATTAATAATAAATCTATGCTTTCCAAAGTGACTTTTACATTAAAAAGTTAAGTATTAAATCATGATCAGGAGTTACTCTTAAAAGCTACTTAGTTAAACCTCAGTCTAATGAAATCTTAGGAATACTTCAGTAACCCGCAATGTAATCTCTGCTCAAACCAGGTGACAATGTGCTGTGCTTTGGCACATGTCTAGAGAGGATTTTTGTGCTTTCAATATTAATACAAATAAAAATGTGTCTATGCATAAAAATGGCTAATTTAATTCAGGTAAAGCTAAAAATTGTGTAGTTTAAAGCAACAACTTTCTTACTGCTTACAGGTACATGCTACAGCAAAACAATACAATTTTTAAAAAAACTTCTAGTTAACATATTTTTACATGGTCTTTCTCATACCATAGAAAATCAAATTAAAGTAATCTCAATTCTGACCTAATAAAGTAAATTTACTTTTGGTTTTCTTGCCTAGAACTGCACTGAGATGTTTTTCTGCTTTGTAAAACTTTGTTAATGTTGTTTGGATGCTTTAAGAGTGATTGAGCTGAGAAATGCTAACAGAACTATGTTCCAAAATGTGACTGAGGGCCAGGAAGAATTATTGTAATACCTGTTTAAATTAAAGTTGCTAGTACTATTAAGTCTTAATATGCAACAGTATATGTCTTTAACTTTGTTCAGATAAACCATGGATGTGCTTTGAGCAGATTACCTCTAAAACACAGGAAAGATAAACGTGTTTTCTCAGCTTTTCTGTATTGGAGTTGGAGCTGAACTGTCTTGTGAAGTTGCAAATACACTATTCTTGTTGAGATCACTAAGCAGAACTGGAGTTCAATGTTGTGAGTGTTCTAGCAAAAATCAAGTCAAAAGTCCTTTTTGATGTCAAATCTAGAATAGCTAACTGCAGCTGTCTGAAATTGGTCAATGTAGATCACAATGCTGTAGTTAAAGGCAGGGGGAAATGAATGTGGTCTGATTCTGATGCATGAATAGATTTATTTTCCACCAGTTTACTGGGTTATACAGAGCTCAACAAATGGAAAATTTGGATATAACTCAAACTTTGTGTATTATAGACAGAAATGTGAAGTCTAGATTACCAGTATTGAAATCCCTCTTTTAACCATAAAAATACTTAAATTAGAGAAATAATAAACATTCTACTAGTTGTTCTGCTGACTGAGCTCTGCATCACTTTTAAAAATTATACCTATGAAAGGTGAATTCCTAAAAGGATGGAAAGATGAGCAATCAGATCAGACTTTTAGAAAAAGACCTTCAAGTTTTAAAAGTATGTCAGAGGATCCTAGTGACCTTATTTATCCAGTAACAGCTACTAAGCTGGTAGGGAATGCGTATGTAATGAAAGAACAGCTAGCTGCATTCTGCAAGGTCTTTCTGATATTGTAGACCTCATACTTTTCAAAAACTATGATAATTTAACATTCAAATGCACAACAAAACATATTTCCTCAAAAAGCTAATACTTAAAGCTATAAGACAGATGCATACTTGAACCGATTTTGCTGCTATTATCACAACTTTGGAAAGACTCTTTATTTTAGGGAGGACTAAAATATAGAGTCTGTTGAAATTCTGGCATTTACTCTACTGATCTTATTGCAGTGAAGTTTCTTTTCCATAACACATCCTAAAGGATTGTTGTAACCTCTAGAGGGCTTTTTTTTTTTTTTTTT